>NC_138134.1:40000617-40128822 GCF_964188305.1 Podarcis bocagei
CTTCTGAAACTGGAGGCAGTACAGTAGCTATTCATAACTGTAAGCTTCATGAATTTGTCTAACCCCTCTTTAAAGCCATCCATTATGGTGACCATCACCTCATCCTTTGGAATCAAATCACAGAGTTTGACAATGTTCTTTGTGAAGAAGTACATGTTTTTTCTGTCCCAAATCTTCAACCATTCAGCTTCTTTGGATGTTTCTTGCTTCTAGTGTTATGAGGAGAAAAGCATACATCTATTTATTTTCTCCACTTCATGACTAATTTTACACATGTCTTTACCCCCAAACTAAAAATCTCAAAAAGTTTAAATGTTTCCTCATAGGGGAGTTGCTCCGACCTCATAATAATTTTGGTTGCCATTTTCTGAAGTTTTCCCAGTTCTGCTATACTATTTTTCCAATTCTGCTTTCCAAAACTTCTGTCTCCTACTCTTTCCCATCATGGCTTTAATGTTGAACGATGAGTTAAAGTGCTTTCTTGACAATGTCATAATGTATACAAAATCATATTCCATTTGGATATTGCGTTTCAGCCGGAACAGCTATTATTCTTCACAATATCTTGTCACAGCAAAGTATTGTTGGAGAGACAACCTATAGTTAGGTGTTGTTAACTGATGCATCAGCCAAATGGCTGCATGTGATGGGCTGAAATCAAGCTTCTTCGTGACAACCTATAGTTTTTTTGTGTTAGCTGAGTGATGTATTGAAGGTCACAAGTTCAGGTTGCTTCCTACAAAGGAAACACACCACATTTCTCTGGCAAATCCTAGTTTTTAGTTGTAATGGGAAGATCATGCTGCCAAAGCAATGCAAGCTCTTGTTCTCATGCAAAAATATTCTGAAACTGTGAGATTCAAAACATGTAGGAAATGAAAGTTTTTAAATTACCGGCATGTGTGTGGGTGAGGACTTCACCATAGGGGCTTATTTCCTTGATGAAAGGGTGTTCGTGTGGTCTATATTGTTTAATCTAGTGAGACGAGATTGAAGGGGAAGAGAAGGATTTTGTGATCCTTTCCCCTAGAACATAGCGGAAAGCCAAGTGCATGTTGCCTCCCTTACTAGCTCATTTAATGCTGTTCTGGATTCCTCTCTCTCTCTCTGCTTTCTATCTGTTGGCCACTAAATTGTCTCTTTCTCATCTTCACCTATCTGTTACCTATAGCACCCATCTCATCTCAAGTCTCCTGCCTTAAGTGGGCACTTAACATTTTTGTCTCCTAATTTTGGGACTTTCCCATCATTGTACTGTGAGGACATTTTTAATTGACACATGCTCATTTAATATTTTTCTAGATTGCTTTGCTTATTTTTTGGTAAAAAAGCAACTAATAAGTGCAAATAATTAATAATAATAATAATAATAATAATAATAATAATAATAATAATAATAATAATAATAATAATTAATTTCCCCTAGTTTATCACAGTCACTGGAACTTGTGGCCTCGGCCACTGTTGAAGAGGTTAGGGCTGCTCTGGTGTGTGAGCATGTTTAAACTTTATAGTACTCTTTCTTTTTCTCCTTCCTGCCACCTTGATAGATGGGCATGGCCTAGAGTTACTTGAGTCCCCATGCTGCTTCAATGCCAGACTCTGTTTAGGAAGCTAGTTTTGATTGATAATTTACTGCTGCTCACTAGCATAATCACTGTATGGTGGGGTGGGGGCAGCAACAGTAATTTCCAAAATGCTGAAGTGATGGCGTTATAATTGATTGATCGCAAAAAGGGGTTATTTGCAAGTTTGCTTTCTTGGGTGGTGAAAGGATAATTGAAGTTACTCCCAAGTGGAAATGTGACCAATTACTCATCCTATAGTACAGTCTCTGTTAATGCTTATAATCTTGTTTACTAGAAACTTGAAACAACTTAACAGCACCAAAATAAAATAAATTTAATAAAAACAACACAGCAGTACAGAACATTTGGTTCACAAAAAGAAGCGGTTTTAGCTTGGTCTGTGTGACGCACTAAGCCATGCTTTGGGTTCATGAGACTGCATTAACGTGCAGGTTCCTGGAGAAGTACTCACCACTGCTTTCTTTCTGCCCATTTTTGCTGCCGTGCTGCACTGAGATAAAATTTGGCATAGCATGTTGGCCAAAATGGGACTCAAGGTTAAGCTCTTGCTTCACTAAATCTGAGTGGCAACTGAAGTTTGATCTTGGTTACAGCTCATGGTTGTTGAGGAAAGAGCCAATAGATACTTTTCGTGGTTTCCATTTTCTAGGTTTCCTAATATTGTTGATGCTGAAAGTTCATAAAACAGCTTTCTTTCTGCTGTAGAACTTGCTGTAGACATGAAATGCTGCTGAGGTAAAACAAAACTCAAGTTTTATTTTTGTAAGGTAGTTTTAGGTTGGCAAAATGGATTGCTTCTTCTTCTTTATATCATATAGAATAGGCATTCCTGTATGATAGCTCAAATATGCAGAGTATCTCTTATATTATTATCATAGAACGATGGATTTTAAAATCATGGGGTAGTCATCCCAAACTAGCAGGGAAGCCAGCCTAGATAATTTTTCAAATATTAGGTTAAAAGCCTTATTTTTTTTTCTACCATGAAAAGCACCTTGCATAAATGCTCATTGCTGGCTATTGAGATGGAGCTCTAGGACCGAAAAGCATTTCCAAAATTGGGAGAAGCACTACTTGGCATTCTTGGACTCCACTTTTAGAACCTGCCATGAACATAAACATATATATCTATATATCTATATGTGTATGTATATCTATGTTATATATCTATTTGAAACACTTTTGAGCTATATGGTGGCTGTCTTACATTTGTAAGAAATGATGTTGCTCTTAGTCATGTTAATGGCTGAAGATATTGTTCTTGGACTCATTTCATCTTGCTCATTTGGAAAGTTTAAATCTCATTACATTAATAAATTAAATTGGTGGCATTTATGATAGTGTTCTTTTCCTTTTGAGTGCATAGACCAATTTACCTTGAAACAGAAAGTAATCTTGTTAATTCTATGAAGCATCTATTCTTGCTGTTTCAGCTGTTACTAAATATAAGAATGATATACAGTCCTAAAGAACATTTATTCTTATTGGTTCTCTTCCAAAGCTCTATACTAAGAATGTACTTTCCAGCTTTGAACTCTTCCCATTTCTGTCCCAGAATCTGCCTCATATTTCCTGTTTCTTGCCTCAATTTTTTTAGTATTTTTTTTGTCTCTGTGTTTGTTATTTTCTATTTCATATTATTACAGTTGAAGTCTAGAAAGCTAACTTGATGGTAGAAAAGTTTAATCGAATTGCACTGTTTAGTATCTCTCTGCTTTACTGATGTCCTCCCACAATGGACTTTTGAAAAATTATATGACTGGATGTATATGACATGAACAGTATGGGTGATATCCAATATTAGTCGTTCTCAGAATAGACCCATTGAAATAAAAATCAAAATAGCTCAAGCCCATTCATTTTAATTGGCCTCCTCAGAATATGCCTTGAATGGATATCACTCTCTATTTGAATTCTTATATAGCTAAACAGCAATACCCATATCCAAGGGGAAAGTATTAGTAGCTTTGCTGTGTGTGTGTCTCTCTCTCTCTCTCTCTCTCTCTCTCTCTCTCTCTCTCTCTTAAGGAAAGAGGTAGCATGAAAATAGCCATGTAAGGATTGATGTGCTCAGTGGCAAGGAATGCTGCCCAACTGTTCAGGAGGGGAAAGTGTGGGATAAAGTGGTTTACTTGGAAGAGGCTTTCTGATTTGAAAACCTGACAGGTTACAGATCTATTTGCTGAAGTATAATGTCCAGATTAAATCACCACAATTCTATAGCAGTAATTCATAATGCATTACAGAACAAAATACTTTGATAACATAACATTTACTTTTTAATTTAATATTATTTATCACTAGAAAGCAAATAGTTGTTGGCATCCATGTGTCTTGAGAGACAATGGAGTGTACCTCCGGGGGTGAAGTCAAACCGCTGGAGCTGTGCCATCCTGCCTGCTTTTGCTGAAGAGCAAAACTTGGAAGTGACCTGTCTTAACATGCTGGGGAAGTCCCTAACTCACCAAGGTTTGAGACCCATTGGCTACCCTCTTCTGTGGGAAGTGCTACAGTGGGTCAGTGAGCTGTGAAAGACTTACTCTATGTACAACAGGAATGGGCAGAAGGCAGATTGGGATCTGCTGGTAGGTTTCTGAGCGATTTGCAGTCGTCCCGAAAGGATTCTGATTCCCACTTGTTTAACAGTAGACATAAAAGAGCCTCTTTCTTGTTGCTAAATTAGACTGCTTAGGTGAAGAAAGTTTGGGGTGATGGGGGAGAGAGAAACCAGGAGCTGATTTTTTGTGAGATACGACTGTGAACTCAGTTCTGTACTGAAAACAATTTCCTGAGCTGAGCTTGGAACACTTAAAATTAATTATGCTCACACTTGGCTTGGATCCATTGGATCTGCCTATAGGATCGGTATGAGGAAGTGGAGTTGGGAGTCCAGCAGCATCTGGAGGAAAACAGGTTCCCATAGAATTTTAAAGTTCCTCTTCTAGTTTGACGTTCTTTATCCCTCCAGTGCAGGTGAAGGTAGTGGATTGATGAAGAACTAGCAAACATTTTCCCTAGAAAATTTCATGTGGTGAACAAATTGATTAAAAGAATCAAAATGAGTAGTAGGAATGGACATCCATATGCTAGAGATACATAGAAGTGCCACATCCTCTTCTTAATTGCATGCAAAGCAAGTGGAGTTGGTCTTTTCGGTTGTACTGCATGCTGCTACTAATCTTAACTGCTCATATCTGGTTGTACAGGTTTATGTTGGCAGCTGTCTGGGCGGTGTGTACCTTATTTCCGCTGTCTCAACCCAGTCTCTCTCTCTCTCTGCCAATTTCTGTGCCTTGCGATTCATCTTCTAAAATTATGAATTTTAATAAAAAATGAAATATATTCCACATCCAGCCCAGTCGTATTTAACTCTCACATAATGGCTAATATGTCCAATACTCACTTCAATTCACCCATATAATATGGGGCATAGTAATACTGACTTGGATTACAGGGTTGTGATAAGGATTACAACTAGATATTGCATGTGAAGTTTGTTAGATATTTGAAAGTGCAATATTGCAAGTATTCATTAGTAAATCAGTACTGTAGTAGCGAAGAGTGACCACCTTGTAATTATCTTAGGCTTCTTTTGAAAGGGGCAGTTCTTAATTCAGTTCATATTTCCCCCCAGTTAACTGTAGTTAATTCTCAGTAGAAGGTAACTTTTATTCATGTTGCAAATCTAGGAGATAATAAAGGACATTACATGTGCTTATGTTGCAGCAGAATTCCGGTAGACTTTGTCTGTGCTGCCTTCCTTCCCACTCCTTTATTAGGGTATATACATTTTTTCTCCTGCAATACTGAACACACAGAATTCACAGAAGGACCTCAGTAAGTTCTGTGTAACCCTAGTAGTTCTCCTGACATCCCATACACATGGGGAAGGTAGTGATTTTTAAAAAATATAGACCCTTAATTCAAAGAGTTATTCTCATAGCTAGCTATAATTAAGAGGGAGAGAGATAACACTTAGTAGATGCAGCTTTCAGCTTTTTGCCAGACAAAAATCTAAAATATGGAACATTTTTTGGGGGGAGGGGGTGTTTTAGATCCGTCTCTTTTATCAACCCATCTTTTATGGGCTATCTTTTTTATTGGCTATAAGAAGGAAACCTGACATAATTTTAATAATTTTCTGCTTAGATTCCTCTCCCCCACCCCCAGGATTACTTTTCAGGTCCCGTCCCCTGGTAAGTGCTATGTTTGCTTTACCAGCCTCGCATATAAGCACTGGCCTAGAAGCAACCAGTAATTTAATGTAGGCTGGTAGAGTAGGCATTGGAAGGGACTTATCCTTTCTCTGCATCCCGCATAGAAGCCAAGTGAGTTGTTAGAGAAATTAAGCCCCCTCCTCTATGCCTGCAATAGAAATTCAAATCTCTGTCTCTCTGCCAGCCCCCCAACATCCCGATATAAAATAAAAATAAAATCACAGGCTAGTAACCCTTGTGGACTTATTTACAAGTCTGAACTCTTTGACAACTGAAGCTACTCCATTCTTTCATTCTGTCAGAGTCCTTTCCTGTTGGATTCCTCCTTATTTTTACTTGCTTTTAACTTTCTTGCACTCCAATCCCCAAAGTTTCTGTGTAGTTTCAGAACTTTGGAAGGGGCAGTATTTTATTTAAGAATACTTTCACTTGCTTTCCAGAATAAAAGCTATATTAGTCTGCGGAACTCTCTCTTAAAAAACCCCAAACATCAATTCTCTGTATATTTATTTGAAAGCAACCCCATTCAGCTTCTGAATAGGTAGCCATAAGATTTGGAATTGCAATACAAGGTAGCCATAGTGCTGTTATTTTTAATAAAATTCATCAGTGAATGTATGTTGTGAGTTTCTTTAATGCATTTATAGCTCCAAATACATAAAATTGACTGGGAGAATGTAATAGAAAGCATGATACTATTGAATATGGAATTCCCCTTCTGCTGCAAGCTGTTGTTCTTTGTTATTTCAAGGACCTGGTACTCAAAGAACATCATGATTTTATTGGCATCTTTTGACAGCAGACTTATCATTGAATAAGAAATACTGTGCAGTTACAAGGCTGGAATGCTGTGCCTTAAGACTATGTGTTTCTTATATTAATTAAAAAGAATAAGAAGTTTTGAGTCTGGATTGTTGTCCTGTGAGTACTTCTGTGCTCCCATTTTCCTGGAGCTCAGTGAAGTGCTCCCCGCTTGCAAGCTGGCACTCTCGGAGGAGAAAGACAAATAGATTGTTATATGGGGGGCGTGCAGACTTGCTTTTCTTTGTAAATAAATGGGCTGCCCATGGAGGAAAGTGTCTGAAATCGGTGCTGCGTACAGTTCCAAAATGAACTGTTCTCACATTTTTTTATCCAAGGAGCTCAATAAAATCCAACTAGTTTTTAAGTTTAATATTATTTTTCATGTCTTAATAGGTTCAATATTGTTTGCCTTATAATTGTATTTCCCATAGTAAATTAGTAGAAATACAAGTTTTACTCAGGTAAGGTTTTAAAAGTGTCTTTTAGTTCCTGGGTTAATTAGGAATGTCAAATCATATAACAGTAAATGCCCAACTCCTAGGTGAAGCCAGTCGTAGACTTCTATAGCACACGGAAGAGCTAACAACCCTCCTCTGTAAGATCTCGGTGATTGAACCAGGATATAAGGCAGTCCTGAAGGTATGCTGGACTCAAGGTGTTCAGGACTTTGTATATTAACACAAGAACCTTGAACCTGACCCAGTGGGGCAGGGTGCCTGCTTTAGCAGAGATGTTGCCTGCTGTTGGCCATTTGCTCCCATCAGCAGTCTGTCTGCTGCATTCTGCAGTAGAGGGAGCAGCTTCCACGTCGCATTTAAGGGCAGTCCCACACATAGTGCATATTGTAGTAATCCAGCCTCAAGGTTACCAATGGTAGCAGACTACAAAGACCCAGATTGTCCTAATTTCAACAGCGACTATTTCAAGAGCATTTTCTGGTTTTACCATTTGGGAACATAGGGAATGTAATACCTCCAAATTCTTTGCACAAATTGCCCACAAATGTACAAATTCAGATTGTCTGTAGCAAGTCAGCATTTGGTGAATTACACTGCCAACAACTTTAATGCATTATGTGTATACATTTCATTTGTAGAGCACTTAAGCGCGAACAAAATGAAAACTGGAATTTTTATAATGTTAACTAAAGGTTATATCGACATGAGTTGACTTCCACGGTGGGTGTCCCCTGTGGAGCAGATTTTGAAGATTTGGTGATGGTGGGCTTCAGAGGTTGGGAGGACAGGGAACAGGGACGTGTCTTCTGCTTGCCTAGTGACAACATTGGTCGCAACTTCATATTTCTAACCTCAATCCTCCAACTCAAAGACCATTCTTCAATGTAATATTTTTCCCATTTATATCAATGGTATCCTGTGTTTTATCTCAGTTGCAGTTGATGATGGTTTTTTCCTGTTAAACCTTTGGTATCAACACTGAAACATTTTCATAAGAAGATATGGATGTTTTATGTAATAAAGAGCAAATAATATGAAAATACGGAAACAGGTTGTCTCTACCTGTCCCCTTGATCACTTTTTAATGGGATACCGTAGTACTGTTTGAGATCAAATTTGAAAGTCTGAATAGGTTAGAATGATAGGAATTAGAAAAATCTAATAAAAATGGAAAAGACAGCTTTTATTATTAAAAAGTAATAATAAATGTAAGTCAGTGGAGACATATCTGAACTTGATAGCAAATTTCTAAAATATGAGGTATTGATTTAATACATCTACTGTCGTAATGCTATCATAGACTAGTTAGAGAGATCCAGTACTACTTGTCTGCATATGTTGTCTTCTTAATAAATAGATCAGGACCTGAGGATCAGTTTAACCCCCTACAATGCCAGAATATGCAGCTGTCCCATACATTGAGCCTGCAACCTTGGCATTATGACTACCACACTCTAACCACCTAATCTATCCTACCTGCTTTATGTATACTAATTTATTAGTTTCAGTTCACAATTTTAAAAACCGTTATGAAGTGACAAAATAAATCGCCGATGCACGTTTCTCAGCAGATGATCCTAATGGCACGCTGTGCTTTTCAACAAATTTTGTCGACAAGTAACTTTTTTTCGTTTCGCTTTTAGCATGGTTAACTTGTTATACAGAGAAGAGGCTGCCCTCTAGTGGGTCAACATGGGAATTCACTTGACATATTTTCTTTTTCAGCCTCCCAACATAACCATATTTGACAATACTGCTAATCAGTGTTGCGATCCGAGTATGTTTTATGTTTAAACTTCACTGTTGCAATATCATTGTGTGGCACTGGTGTTTGTGTGTGTGAGAGCTTTTCCATAACCAAAGGTGCTTGTTCATAGGAGATGGGATAATACCTAACAAGGTAATGATGGTAATGTACCTTAAAGTAAAGGTAAAGAACCCCTGACAGTTAAGTCCAGTCGCGAACGACTCTGGGGTTGCGGCGCTCAACTTGCTTTACTGGCCAAAGGAGCCGACGTTTGTCCGCAGACAGTTTTTCCGGGTCATGTGGCCAGCATGACTAAGCCGCTTCTGGCGAACCAGAGCAGTGCACGGAAATGCCGTTTACCTTCCCGCCACAGTGGTACCTATTTATCTACTTGCATTTTGACGTGCTTTTGAACTGCTAGGTTGGCAGGAGCAGGGACCCTAGCAACGGGAGCTCACCCCATTGCGGGGATTCGAACTGCCAACCTTCCGATCGGCAGGCCCTAGGCTCAGTGGTTTAGACCTCAGTGCCACCTGCATACCTTAGAATGTTCCTCATAGATTGACATGCTAGCTGTGTAATCCTTATAGCAGCCCCCCTAGAGTAGATATGGGGATGATGCTACTATTCTAGGGCTATGTGTTGTGGTGACCAAGGCTGAGAGAAGTAGGTTTTCTAAGGCCACCTAGTGAACTTGGGACTGAGATGAGAGCTGAACTGGGAGCTTCTAGGTTAGGCTCTCAGCCACTACCCATTATGTTGTATCATCTATGATATTTTTATAAGGAAGGGATGTTGTAAATCAATTAATTCCTTAATTTATCGGTTATCTTCCAATTGTGTTAGCCCTGTTATTCTGTGTTGGCACATATATAAAGAACTGATCAGTTAGTTCCACATGTTCCAAAGTATTTTTGATTTTTGTTTCTTGAACAACCTCTCCTCCAGAGCTTTATAGGATCTCTGAAACGGAAGGGAATTGCAAAAGCAGTTTGTGGTATCGTATGGGGAATTAATGTTCACTCTACCTAGATAAGTAGAAGCCCTTACACTAGTTTAAAAATACTTGTTCGGATTGTGACCAGGATTTTTTGTAGTTATTCCAAAAGCTGCATACTTAGCCAATAAAAATTACAGCTGCTGTTTCATTATTGCTAGTGGTATTGGTTAGTGTAAATTATACCTTTGATATAATTTGATAGTAATCGCTCACTTACAGCGGCGTAGCGTGGGTTGTCAGCACCCGGAGCAAGGCAAGTAATTTGCGCCCCCTAACCCGGGGCAAGGCAAGTAATTTGCGCCCCCTAACCTGCCGCTGCTGCCAGCTTCTTCTTGCTGCTGCCTGGTCTGGTCTGGTGTGGTTCTCTCCCGCGCTCAGCGCTGTGCTGGGCGGCCGCTGCACTGTCCCTCCCCCAGATAGTCCCTCGCTCTCTCTCCGCACCGCACGCCTGGCACCCACCCCCTCCACAGTGGGCGGCGACCCAGCGGCTCGGATCGGATTCGCACAGCCAGCACTGCAGTGAGAGAGAGTGAGTGAGTCAGGTAGGGGCAGAGAGCTGCGAGTGCGAGCGCACCCCCCCAGATGTTGCGCCCGGTGCGGCCGGCCCCCCCTGCACCCCACACGCTACGCCACTGCTCACTTAAGCACAATTCAAGGCTTTTCTGTAACAAATGTGTATATTTATCTGCTTATATTATACAACACCACATGCTTCTGAGAAATATGTATGTCTGCCATTGCTATTTTTATACGTAGAACTGTGCTTCTTCTGGCACAATGTATTAAATGAAATCTGTGTGAAATAGATAGTGACTCATCAAAAATATATGGGTTACAAACAGCATTGGAAATCAATTTTATAGAAATTTTAATTTGAAATTAATCAAATATGTTTCTCAGTCATTGAGTCTTTTTGAAAAAAGTGGGTGCATGTTTCTCACAAGTAATACGGTATGTTTTGTATAGGTATCATACATGAAATCATGGCCTATGTTATGTTATATGTTTGGGGTAAAAATAAAAGAATGTCTCCATCATCGTATCACTCCACATGACTTACAGTCAACATGCTACAGCTTGAATTTATAGGGTTGAATAATTTTATGATGTTTAAAGACATGGTATGCTTCCTTTTTAAAATGACATGGTTTAATTTTAAAAGTAATACTTATACTAATTCCATTACACAGATATTTGGAATGAATTTGTATTTAGCTGAGACTTCTGCATATATAAACATTTTAAAAAGTGCAATCTCTACGCACCTCAGAGGCTTCGCTGCTCTGATCATAATCAGAGTTCTGTTTCTGCCCACCAGCTGACCTAAGATCAGTGCTATGAAGGTAGACAGGAAGGGCAGCTCCTTTGTGCCCAGCATCTGGGTCCCTCACCGTAACCGCCAGGTGTTTGCTGTTCGTAGAT
Source organism: Podarcis bocagei (assembly GCF_964188305.1). Lineage (NCBI taxonomy): Eukaryota > Metazoa > Chordata > Lepidosauria > Squamata > Lacertidae > Podarcis > Podarcis bocagei. The sequence goes on from NC_138134.1 coordinate 40,011,855, forward strand.
AATACTTTAAATGGGTACATGCATCAAATAGAAGAACTCCTGCATATCCTTAAGGACTTCACACTGGGTAGTCCACCTCTGCTGCTACAGCAGCCTTTGGTTCCAGCAGGGTGGCCGAGGTACTTTGGAAGACTTTTTCTGCTAGCATGCTGGCCTCCCTCAGTATTACCAGCTGTGCCTGTTCCTGCACCGCAGTAGCTTGGTCACAGTGCTCCATTGGTAACCTCAAGACTTGATTATTGTAATATTCTTTATGTGGGGCTACCCAAAAGCTGCAGTTAGTGCAGAATGTTATGGCCAGACTGCTCACAGGAGCAGGCAACTGGCAGCATGTGACTTCTCTGCTGAGAGATTTGTGCAGGTTACCAATTTGCTACTGGGTCAGGTGTGAGGTTCTTGGGTTAATTCACAAAGCCCTGAACAACTTGGGACCAATGTGCCTTAAGGACCGCCTGCCTCTCTTATGCTCCACCTCGATCACTGAGATCCTTTGATGGGGCACTTCTTGTAGTTCCTCACACCCCTCAAGTTTGATTGGCCTTTACTAGGGATCAAGCCTTTAGTGTGACCGGCCATGTGCTGCGGACGGAACTCCTTGCCAGTAAAAGTTCAGAAATCACCCCTGCCTTCTTTCAGACATTGCCCCTGTTATTTAAACAGGCCTTTAAAATATGAAATGCGTAAAATGTATTTATGGACTTTTTCTGATGTTTTATTGATGCTTTAGTTGGTATTGTGAGTTTTGGTATATTGCTCACTGTCATGTTGTATTTCTACAAAAGTGTGATCTAGAAATGTCTGATTGATTAATTAATGACATCTACTCTAATTTAGCAGCTTGAGTTCTTATAAACAGACCCCCAAATACCCTTTTAAAATGCAGTCTTTTTGGGTTATATTTTGTATCCAGCAGAATAGCCACTGGTTTGTTTTTCACATTGAGGACCTTCTGCAGGTTTTCATCTTGTCATCAACAACTTCGCTTAAGATACATTGTCAAATGAAATAATTAGCATAATTGTGGAAAGCACATTCTCTCTAACCAGTTATGAAGGAAATTAATTTTTAGAAGAAACTTTTCAGAGACAATCAATTTCTTTTTCTATATTGCTTTCATTATAATTGGCACTGCCCAGGGTGCCTAACTTAGGTTTTACGGACCACAAAAACGTTATTATATTAATGGGGCCATTTAGTGCTCAGTGTTCATATTCTTTCCCCCCTCCATCTTGACACTTGGAGTTAATCTAAAGGTATAAAACTAATTACTTACTATAAAATGCATAAAAAGAGGGCTTAATTTGGTATTGGAATGGCCATATTACAGCTTCAGGTTTAAAATAAGGCTTCCATGCTGGGCTTAGAACTGTTCTTGAGTCAGGGCAATACGTGAAACCCAGCTCTGTATAAATAACTGATACACTGATAAAGTGTCTAATCTTTGTTCTCTACCTCTGCTTTTTCTTCTCAGAATGTGAAAACATTTGCATCTTCAGATAGTCTAGCAAAGGTCCAAGAAGTAGCAAGCTGGCTTTTGGAAATGAATCAAGAACTGCTGTCTGTCGGCAGTAAGAGACGACGAACTGGTGGGTCTATTCGAGGTAATGCTTCCTCAAGCCAAGTCGATGAAGAGCAGATGAATCGAGTGGTGGAGGAGGAGCAACAGCAGCAGCAGCAACAATTACGGCAACAAGAGGAAGTGCACGCGGCAAGGAATGGGGAAATAGGTGGTGGGGAGCCTGGACTTTGCCACAGAAATGAGTCCCAGCAAGAACAATTAGAAGAAAACAACAACAGATTTATTGCAGTGGATGAAGAATATTCTGGTAACCAAGAAGAGGAGGAGGAAGATGAACATGCTGGTGAACAAGAGGAGGAGGAGATGGAGGAAGAGGAAGAAATGGACCAGGACAGTGATGATTTTGATCAATCTGATGAAAGCAGCAGAGATGATGAACGCACTAATAGTAATACTGTCACAAACTCAAATAGTATCATGGACTTAGCAATACATCAGCAGTCATCTCCATTCTACATAAAGTCAAAGGTGAGTAATTTAAAGTAATTTTAAGCAAAGCACTGAGGCATGGAGATTTTTTTTTTTAAAATAAGAATTAAGCAATTAATATATATTACTAGAATAATGCACTCCTATGAAGCTACTGATTTACTATGAAGGCTTTATACCAGCGTTCAAGTATTTTTCATATTTATTGTGAAAGAAAAAAACTATACTACTCTACCACTAAGCACTAAGTTTAATGGCATTGGGATCCTTCTGTGCTCTGCTCTTACAGTTGCTCTAAGAAGCACTTAATAATAATAATAATAATAAATAAATTTTATTTATATCCCACCCTCCCCAGCCGAAGCCGGGCTCAGGGCGGCTAACAACAATAAAATAGTACAACATTCTAAAATCATTTCATTATAAAATTAATTCAAATCAAATTGATGGCAACCATTAGACTAAAGTTCTGTGAAGATTGCCAAAGGAGTCAGGCTGTGCCCTGGCCAAAGGCCTGGTGGAACAGCTCTGTCTTGCAGGCCCTGCAGAAAGATGTCAAGTCCTGCAGGGCCCTAGTCTTTTGTGACAGAGCGTTCCACCAGATCGGAGCCACAGCCGAAAAAGCCCTGGCTCTATAGTTGAGCCTTTGCTATTTTTCCCCCTTCAAAGCAAGTGAAATGGAATTTGTTGTGTATAATGTTTTGTACATATTTGCCAAAATAGTATGTATTAGCATTTTTTTTACAAGAAACTCCTTAAAATATGTACCAGAAGGCAAGGTGCTGATAAACATGAATAGGTAATCAAAAAAGTTCTTTGCTTTTTTAACTACAGCATGCCTGTCAGCTTTCTAGGCTAAGAAATGTTTGCCATCATACAAGTTCCAATATTTCTGTCTTACTTATATGCTGAAAACTGACAACAGTTTTCTAGTGGATTCCATTCCTCATAAGTGTAAGCAGAGTAAGAAGTCGGGTAGAAAAATCTGTGAGTGCATTGAATATTGAGATCCGTACTTGTCCAATAAGTTTTCTTCAAGAAGGATGTATGATGTGCAGGTTTATCCTCATTGCGTTCAATTGGTCACTGGATTTTGGATCACCATAAAGTAATTTTCACACATTCGAAGAAAATTCGTACTACTACAATTCACACACGCATCTGGTGCTTTTAGTAGGAAACCATTCTTTTCTCTAGGTTGTAACCACAAGTGCTGCTTTTTGCCCTATGGCTGGTTGTACAAATATCAACCCAGACCAGAAAATACCTTCCTGCCCTTTCTATGAGTGGAAACAGAACACTCGTGTACATAAGAGCATATTCTTATTTTTTTTTGTGGGCAGCTGGCTACATTAGAAGTGACATATGATTCAACCTTATTCTGCTTTTGGCCTGCTGCCACTGATGCACCTGGTAAATGTTGAAATGTGTCCTGACAATGACAGTGTCACATGGCAGGTCAAAGTAGTATACACAACAGCTGTGTGTTGCTTCCCACCTAGCTGACTTCCCCATGCAATGCGAGAATGTACATGCTTTTGTAGTCCTCTGCAACTATTCAGTGGGGTCTAGGATGCTGCCTCCACCTGCCTCTTCTCATCTGCTGTTGTATTGAGGAAAATGCAGGAAAATCTTTCTGGACACTGGTGAGGATGGGGAGACACAAACCCACCTTCCACCTTGCACTACCTTTTGCCAGTTAGTAGCTGACCAGAGCCATAAATCAATGAGGGCTGTAGATCTAACAATTGGACTGGGACTTCTGGAAATTGGGCTTTTCTCCCACCAGAGACTGAAGCATTTCTTACTAACAACTCTTCCACTGATGAATCATCATCCTGATTGGTCTACTGCAGAGACACACACTAAGATGAATAACCTTGGTGATTCTCAGATTTGATCTTTGCTTTCTCAAAACTGTTTAGGTATTTGGTAGATACCTAATAGCTCTTATGTATAACAGCCTAAAATAACAGCTATTCTAAGTAGGTGTATTGGGCCTTGTTCTAAAGTAAACAGAGTAGTATTGCTTCCAAAACCCTAGTTTGAATATGGCAGGCATCAACATTTCAGAATAGCTGTTCCCTAGAACGCTGTTTGTACCTAGGTACAGAAGTCGCTGCTGTAGTTTGTCTGTCTCCATTACCCTGAGGTGGCTTTTGGCAGCCATGCCTCACAGTTATAATCAGGTCTCCATTTGTTTTGTTATCTATAAATTTCTTTATGCATTCGTCTAATAGTTTTATGTTTCGCTGGCAGTAGCACCCACAAAAGATCTACACAAATGCTTAGCCTATGTTATAGAAATATAGAATTGTTGAGTTGGAAGGGACCCCAAGGGTCATCTAGTCCAACGCCCTGCAATGTAGGAACTTAACTGAGGCATACATGACAGGTTGCCATCCAACCTTTGCTTAAAAACTTCCAAAGGAGAGCCTACCACTTTCCAAGAGAGTCCGTTCCACTGTCAAACATCTCCTACTGCCAGAAAGGTTTTACATGGCAACCAAAATGGAAAGGGAGGGCTGGGATTTGCCAGCTACTGGAGTTGGCTCCTGAATGAACTCTAGTTGGCTTGGCTTTCTTGATTATTGTAAAGTAAAAACACCACTGTTAAGAGTGATAAGCCAGCAGAGTCACTTGAGAGAACTGGACTGAGGGAAATTTGCATAGATACTCTCAGTTGTATTCCTTGATAGTTTTAACCTGCTGAGCCTCATGCCATTCAGTGGGACTATCTTACTTCACATTTTGCTTTCCCAGCTGAAATTAGCTTTGCACCCCTTTGCTGAACTTATCTCTTACCCCCCCCCAACATGAATATGGGGTAGATTTTTTGAAATTCATTGCCTGGGTCATACATGTTAGCGTTCGCCGCCACTTAGTATGTTTCAGAGGCTGTGTCCAAGGTAAACACTGAGAGATTAAAGATGAATGTTTTGCTAGTGACTATGACTGCAGGAAAAATGCAATAAAATTACCTGTATATATTTACCTGCCTAATGTGGAAGATTCTCATGAGTGTTGGTTGATAATGATTTGCTCTGAGTTTATTTCATTTCTAAGCAAGGAGGAACATGGCCAAGGACCCTTCTCAACCTATGAACAAGTATGGCTGATATAGTGACTTGGGGCATTTGAATACCGGTATTTTAATTGCCTTCCCTTGATGTAACAAGGTTCATGTTTTGTAACCTTGTTTTGTTTAACAATTATGTCTGTGCCATAAATAGTTCTAGTTTCACTGTGGTTTATTTTGGTTTTATTATATGTCTGTCTGTTCGACAGTGATCTATAACTGTATATGGACTGTGTATATTGCCACAATATCCTGTTTGATAACATTATATTTGCAGAATCTATTACAACCTTTTTTTGAAAATTAATAAAAGTTATATTAAAATCTAAGAGAACCTATGGTAAGGGGAGTGGATGAGTGAGATGATGGCATACATGGTCTGGAAAAGAAATCTCATGAATTTAAAAGCTTACACTGATGACTGGAGAACCTTTTAATTCAGATATTGCTTTTGGGCACGGCAACATTGGTGTACTTTAGGCAAGAAGAGATCCATAGTGAAAATGCACAACCCTGTGGTACTGTATATGCTATAAACTCGAAACCACTGTAGGGGTAAGTGTGAGGTCTATAACAATGCCTGCAATTTGCTCTGTTGCTAAATAATTAAAATCCTTCATCTTTAATTCAAATCCATTCTTGCTTTATCCTGTAGCAGTTGCTGCTTTTGTATGCTGCTTTTTCAGTACCACAGCGGAGCTGAAAGTGGATCACAACAGTTACAGAGTGTCTTTTTTTTAAAGCAAACAACAAATATAACCATATCAAACAGCTTATGAGCACACTAGGAACAATTACATAACAATTACATAAACAATACAGTTCTATGGAAATAATAATAACTGAAAAATAATTCATCAGCAATAACTGTTGAGTCACCAGTCCAGTACCACTTGTCATAATCCCTATGTGACGGGTTTCCTTACTCAGTTTCACAGTACAGGCCTGGGCAGCAGCTTCCTTCATAGTTTCAGCCACAAGGGAGGTGGAGCTGGTCAGCTTACACCTCAGCTCTGGATGGATCAGACTATCTACTGCAAGGAGCAGCAAGATCATACTGACTTCTGCCATATTTGACAGAGGGTTATCCCTTCCCTTTAGTGTGGCTTTGCTTGCTTCATTCATTGGGGAAAGAGTTTCTGCACTATCCTACTTACAGTGGTCTCTACTGTATTTAACTACTTACAACCTCCTTTGTTCTGTCTACTCCCGCCCCCCCAGCAAATTCTATATAGTAACACATTTTTCGTAAGCGTCTAATATCCTTTATTGCCAGGAATGGCTAACTACTCCCCCATGTGGTGATCCACGTAGCTGCAGCCTCTTAGGGAGGAATCTTTCAAATCCTGCCTCCACCACAGCGGCTGCTCATTGATCCCTCCTGAGCATGGAGTATATAAGGAGGACTTGCTTTTCATTGAAACTTGTTTGAGCAGCTATATCTACCTGGATTCTCATGTGTGCATGCACATTTTGTTTCTGCTCTTGCTCTTTGGTCCTGACTTGCTGTGGCAGTCCTGCCTCCTAGATTTCTCTTGATTATGACTCCCAGTTTCTGACTCGCTTTAGCCCACTGCCTACAGACCAGATCTGACACTTGCTTAATTTTCCTGTAGGCTGTGACAAAGCAGACATGACTTGTATTTGCAGTTGTCCTTCAACCTTCTATTTTCCCACATATTTTGATTATTAAGCTGTGTGGCAGTGGCTTGGTTCAGATGATTGATCACATTCTGACTTCCTTCCTGGTTTGTTGTCTGTTGTTAAGTCAAGAGTTTCTCAGTTTGGACGTAACTTATTACAACCCAGGATCTCTGTGCCAAAGTCTGTGTGTGATGGGAGAAAGGCAAGGAAACTTCTCATTCCCAGTTTCATAACTTGTGTTGCTTAAAATCTTGAATCATCCTCTGAACCAGACCACTGGGTCCAAAGCTTTCTTAAGCTGCTAGTCAGCAGTTTTTAAAAGGGCAGACACTAGGGACTAGTTCAGTGCAAATTTTGGAAGGAATTGTTCCTTGCTCTCCTCGCTACAGGAGAAGCAAAGACCAAACAGGAACATCTTGTAGTTAATATAAACATAAGAAGAGCCCTTCTGGATCAAGCCAGATACCAATCTAATCAATCATCCTGTTCTCACAGTGGTCAGCCTATGGAAAGTCTGCAAGCAGGACCTAAGTTCAACAGAACTCTCTCTCTGTTTGCGATTCCTAGCAGCTGGCATTGACGCATACATACCGTTCTGAATTTCAGTACAGTCATACCTCATGTTACGTCCGCTTCATGTTACGTTCTTCCAGGTTACGTCCCGCCACGACCTGGAAGTACCGGAAAGGGTTACTTCCGGGTTTTGGCGCTTGCGCATGCGCAGACGCGCAAAATGACGCCATGCGCAGAAGCAGCGAATCTCAATCCGCGCATGCTCAGACACACTGCTACGGGTTGCGTTCGCAACCAGAGGTACCACTGTAGTATGGTTGTTCCTGCCCCTGGAAGATTTAAGGTTTAATCTTACAGAGAATTTCCAAAGTGTCTTCTGAACAAGTATTTACAAATAGATTAGGACTCAGCAGTGGGTAACAGGAGTCTAGTGAGTAAGGTACCAGTTTGACAGCAGTTAGTCTTGAGGGCAGCACGATATAATTGGGTCAACTAGAGGGTGTTTAAACTAGTGGTGCCATTCTTTGAGTCACATCGCCAAAGTCGGCATGAACTATTTAATCTTAATGTATATATAATTAATTCCATTTACATAAGAATGCTTCCCATACCTATTTAGATCACTGAAGCACATAAGAACAAACAAGACAGATCAAGAATTTCAGCCTGCCTCAGACTACCTGCCTTTTTTTGGCAGCTCAAACATTCTTTACTTCGCATATCTTGAGCTATTATTAATAACGCCACACTCTTTTTCAGCATGCTATTTGCCAGCTGAACAGGATTATGCAGCTTAAACTGCCACTACCGTGTGAATGCCATGTAACAATTGGTTAGTGTGTGTTTTTCCATTTGCTCGCTTATATGTATTATATGGAATATTTCTAGTAAGTCAGATATGTTATCAAAGAACATTAGAAGCTTCTGTTATGAAGTGCTTGAATTTTTAAAAAATATTTTAAATTTGTAGCACACCTAAAATCCATTGATGCAGTTATGAAAAGGCAAGTAAGTTTCTGCTAAAAATACTGGGCTGAGTCCAATATTGTGTGAGTTCCACTTGTGCAACAGGACTTTCCCTGCCTCTCTGCAGCCTCCTGCTTTTCTGCCAAATCTTTTCTGGAGGGTTTCCTAACCTGTCGGATACAACCCACTGTTCTTTTCACAAAATGAACTGAACAGTCTGCAGGTGGTTCACCTGCTCCTCTTAAGATTTTCTATGTAGAGTAGTAAGATTTAAAATACGGTACTACAATTTAGTTAAACTGAATATTTCTGTGTTCTGATGACCTTTCCAGTACATGCTTACACGGCTTACTTAGTGGTGAACAAAGTTTTTCAATTCAGTATTTTAATAGGCAAAATGTGAAAATGGATAGAGCGTTGTACTTGAATTTGGGCTTATCATAGCTGAGCTATAGATACATAAGTAGGGAGGGGTTTAGGCATGTCACATTCTTTGAAACTCAGTTGTCAACATCTTAAATGAGATTACAAGGTGGTAGCTCAGACAGTTAAGCTTGTTGCTTATTAAAGTGCAGTATACATACCTATCTTTTCGTTTCCCTGCATTTGGAGAATGATAAGAACATTTTTTTGGCTGTTTTATGGTATATTTTGTTTGAAAGGTGTACTGGGGTACAAAGATGCAATCTGCCACTGAATTCTTGAAGAGCAGCTGTAGTACTTCTTTAACAGCTGGTACTATCCTGAGACGACCAAAGAGTTATACTTAAGCATGAGATAAATCATGTTATAGCTGATAAGGATTGGACTGACATTTCTAGAATGTTTGCAGAATGCAAGACGATCAGTGGGGTTTGTGTTACATATTTGAAATACTTTCTGAAATATTTAATGGAGGAGGAAGACAAATGTTCGTGAAATGTTAATTTGAAAGCAGGTAGGGCAAGTGAAGCAGAAGTTAGGATTTAAAACAACAATACTTCCCTGTTCAAAACATACTCAACAAATGTCTAGCTAATGCATTTTTTTAAACATATACAGTGGAACCTTGGTTTTCTAATGTAATCTGTTCCAGAAGACTGCTCGACTTCCAAAACGTTTGAAAACTGAGGCGCAAAGGGCGACCTGCCAGTTCAATAGAGAAAATTGTGAAAAACAACAGATACACGCAACGGAAGCCATTCAGCTTCCAAGGCGCATTCGGAAACGGAAGCATTTACTTCCGGTTTTTTGGCATTCAAAAACCGAAACATGTGGCAACGGGAGAGGTCCGAAAACAGAGGTACCACTGTACTCTGTTCTCTGCATATGGAATTTGCGCCTTGTACAGTTAACAAAGTTGTGCATGTTACTGCTTAGATGATTTTGGAGCCTTTCCCTTTCCCTATCATTCTTCATTTCTATGCCTTATGAAATATAACAGTAGCACAACCCTTCCTGAGGTCATCCAGGGAAGCAGGTGAGTTATAATAAGCAGACCAATATCATGAAATCTCCAGTGAAAACTGGGACACACAGCTTTGTGATGTATTATTATTCTCATCCTGTGGAATACCTGTTTTAAATCTACTCATCTCTTACCAACAATTACTTCATGTGGGGTGTGTTATTGTTACACTTAATGTACTTCTGCACTCTGGTCTCTGCGTAAATATGTGTAGTGTAGCCCTTAGGCCACCATGTCTGTCAGGAACAGTAAAGCAGTCAGGTTTTGCAAAATTTGAAGTGTTTATTAATTAGGGAGTGCAGTGGGTTGCAAATCACATTTAAAAGAACAATTTGCCACCCTGATTTAAGTTAATATTTAATGGCAAACTTTAAAAAAAATCTTACTTATGAAAAACAACTAACTTCCAGATTGCTTTGTGTATTATAGTAAGTATCTCATAAGAAGCAGTATAAATAATGCTAAATGTTGTAGTGATCACTCTTATCCATTTGAGGGCAGATGCTCACAAGATAAGAGTTCTGTTAAGTTTCACTGTCTCCAGCTTGCAAGTGATATGTTCAGTAATACTGCTCTTCATTGTAAACAGCTTTTTACTACATGCTCAGTGAAAATTCCATTTTCGTAATAACTGAATTAAAATTTCAGCGACTACCAGCAAGTTAATTCCAATTTCAATAATGGTCCAGCAATTTCAGTAACAGTTCTCAGTCCATCACCACTTCTTGTTTTTATACACTCTACATACATTTTGAGTAATGTAATGTATGGGTAACACATTATGACTAGGAATAGCTGTTGCTTTGTACCATCCCTTTAAACTCAATATCCTTTTTAAAAATCTGAGTTGAATGATGATCCAAGCTTTATTAGTAAGCATAACTAAGATTGCCCTCAGCGCCATTGGAAATTCACACAAGGATCCTTATTGTTCCTAGGCTCTGAGAATATTTCTTCTATGCTTCCTTTAAAGGAGAACAGCATGATGCTGGCAGCCCAGCTCAGGCCCAAAATTTATAGGATACTAGAAAATGGACCATCAGTCTTCATTCCTCTGATACTTTCCCTGGCATTTATTCCTGCATCTCCCCAAACTTTGTCCACGACTTCCTGTTTTCTTAGTTCCTGTGATTTGCAGTGTCCCTACTTGTTTACCTTTCCCACCCCAAATGGCCGCAACTCTTCTGTTTGTTTGTTTCTATGAGGTTAGCAATCATGGCTATTAGCATCATAGCCTGAAAAGAAAAATGCTGACTATCTTGTGCTATAGCTTGTCCTCCTAATCTAGGTAAATACCATGAACAGTTTATTTATTTAGTTAATTGTTTTACATACTGCTTCCTGTTTCAAGAGAGATCTGTGCTTTTACAAAAAAGAATGAATATATGAAATACACATTCAAAACGTATTCCACATTTTAAGCAGTATGATTAAAAAAGGGTAAAGGGGACCCCTGACCATTAGGTCCAGTCGTGACCGACTGGGGTTGCGGCGCTCATCTCGCTTTATTGGCCGAGGGAGCTGGCGTACAGCTTCCGGGTCATGTGGCCAGCGTGCTTCTAAGCTGCTTCTGGCGAACCAGAGCAGTGCACGGAAACGCCATTTACCTTCCCGCCGGAGTGGTACCTATTTATCTTCTTGCACTTTGACGTGCTTTCGAACAGCTAGGTTGGCAGAAGCAAGGACCGAGCAACGGGAGCTCACGCTGTCACGGGGATTCGAACCTCCGACCTTCCGATCGGCAAGTCCTAGGCTCTGTGGTTTAACCCACAGCGCAGCATGATTAGGCAACAGTAAATAGCTCTAAGCTACGTACATAGGTAAAACAACTGAGAACTACAGAAGCACATCATATACAAGGCATCAAAATACAACATGGAAAAGCTACTCCCTTTTGCCTATCTCTCACCTGGAGAAATGCAGACACCTTTTCTCCTGAGGAGATAAAGCCCTCTCCTTCCAGTCAGACATCCACTAGTTACACCTTACACTCATCAACTCATGGGGAGCATCTCAGACAAAAATAAGAAAAACCGATATTCATCAAAGAACAATAATGAGCAAATTAATAAAAAAGGAGTTGGCCCTCATAGTGACTCTGGGGTTGGCAAATCCACTAAATCGATTCACATTGTGGCTGCTGTCACTGTTCTGTAAGCAAGAGATTGGGTCAAAGTTGACATAGTCCTGACCGTATCTTGGTCATTCTGAACATAGGCAAGACACTTCATATTAATACGGTACTGCATTATTATATATAATCCCAAACATGAAGAGGTTTAATTTCTTCTTACATAATTAGAAAATGTTATGTTGTATTTTGTTTCAGGTTGTTTGATCTGAAGGTATTAGGGCTTCGTCTCCCACTTAAAAAAAAATTAGTCAAAACCATAACTTATACATTTGATTCTAGTTTGAAGCTTTGCTATTTTAGTTCTAAGCAATTGAATTTTTTTTAAATGTCACCTATTTTGACAGTATGTGTTAGTGATACTGCATGGGTGGGCCAATAGCTCTTTGATTGGCAGGGACAGTCTGTCGGCATAGTCGTTTATAATTCCGCTCTATACTAGGATAGCTTGCACTTCACTAAGCAGCAGACAGGTCAAGACACTTGGTAGGAGAGATTGAGAAGATTGAGACAAAGGAAAACAGGCCTTGGGAAGCAGAATCCTTTGCTTAAAAACCCTCAGTTACACCAGATACCAATTTTGTTGAGCTTCTTAGTAATGCCCTTTTGTTACAAACAATTCTGGACCATGTGAGAACTGTACAATGTCAAAACCAGGAAAATCACCCGTAAATCATGGCCTGGTTCCTGTTGATCTTCCAAGTACAAAAACGCCATTGCCCCACCAAACTGTGATGAAGATATTTAGCATCAGCATCATTGCGCAAGGTCTTCCTTTCTGTCGTAGACGGGTAAGTGCTATTATTTTTGTCCCCTTGTATGTGAAGGCCTGCTGTTGTATACTGTATCTTTAAGTACCATAGCTCTCGTGTGGCAGTTTCGGTCCATGAAGGATCCATACGTTATTTTCCTTTGCGATTTTCTTGTGGAACCTACATAATTTGAAATTAGAAAAATCATGTATATGTGCATGCTTTAACAGTATGTTTGGCCCATGTCGTTTCCAAAGATTGTTCTCCAATTCTGTTGAAGAATAAATTAAAACATCAAATTGTAAAAATTAATTATGGTGTCTTGTCTTTGTAGGACAAGTTATTCAGCGCTGCTGTGAGAATATTTTCTTTGTAACTCCTTACATTAAATGTTTCATAGATAATACAAGCTTTAAACTTTTGTATTAAATAATGCTGTTGGGAAAATTAAGTGTACTTGGATAATTTGTGTATAGCAGAACAACACTGGCCCCTCTGCAAATGGGACTCCTGCAATGGAGCCAGTAGCTTTTCATTTAAATTTACTTGTGATTTTAAACACTTTATTACAAGTAAAATTCAAAAGTGGTCAACTTAATTATAATTTTTTTCTTTATGTCTGTCTTGAGTGGCATATCTTGTTCAGCGTCGTAATAAGGGTCAGAATGAGATGTCTACTTCCACTTTAGGTTGGAGTGGCTAGTGGTTTGAGCTGCTTGCCCATGTGTGTGCTACAGTCTACTTTAAAATAACATTTGGCAATGCCCAGCAAGCTTTCTGAAAATTTCAGATTTATTTTCTATAGCAAAATCTACATTTCTCTTTGGTAAAAACCAGCTGGTAAAGAACATGGAAGCAAATTTAAGTTCTAGAAATGAATGACACTTTGAATTTCTCCTAATTACTTAAACCTTCAGTTGACTGATGCCAACTTTCTCCTTGTTCGAATTCAATTATTAGGTAGCAGTCAAATGTTTACAGTAATCCTTGCAAGTAAAAATACTTTTGTTATGAGATCTGACAGTTCATGTCTTATGCATCTCTAGCACTAGTTATATTCAGCTTGTGTTGAGCACATTACTATAAATGGTCACAGAACACAACAGTTAGCCATCTGATTATTCTATTACTTTATGAAGATGCAAAGTAGGACTCAGTGCTAGTTACTGGTTTATTTGTATGAAAAATGCTAGATCTTCTTACAAAAATAATATTGTGAAGAATTAATAGTGTATCAACTTAAAAAATGTATCTCTTAAAATTAAAGCATCCACAGATGTGCTGTTTTATATTCTCAATTAAATGAAATAGAAGTTTCAGGCTACAAAACATTTATAAAGAAGCCCATGCAATTATACATGTATCACACTGGTAAATAAGAATGATATTAATCTCATTAAATATTGATGACTAATGTGTATATAAACTGTAAATTACATAGTTCATACTATAAAATTATTTTCTTTCTACTTTAAAGTTTCCAGTAACATCCACTATTATTTAATAATAATTATTTGGCACGTATTTTTTTCTTGGGCATGGCATGGGCATCAGTTTAGGTGTGCTCATTTCACCCGTTCCGTTCATGGTTCATGCTACCTTTTGAGCTTCTACAATGACATACCTGACTGTAGTATATGGTCTCTCCATCAAAGTATGCACTCCTATGAACATGGTTTAGTGGAATTTGAAAGCTTTAGCCACCTCTGATTGCTGGCAACTTCAAGTAACTTAATTTTTATTTGTCTAAACTGATGCCCTTCATTTTAAGCACATAATGAAGGTTATATGTGTTTATTCAATATTTATTTGGAAATTTGCAGCTAGTATTTGTTTCAATGGGTTGTAATCCATTTCAGCAGTAGAGATCATTTCTCACATCACTGCTCTACCTTAAGTTATATACCACAAACTCCGCACAAAACACCTCATAACTTTTCTCAGCTCTTCACTATTAAATCTTAAACATGACTGGAATATTCCCCAAAATGAAAACTGCATTTCTTCGTTCACTTCTGTGAACCCATACTAAAATGTGTATGACAATACAAATAGAATTTAAATTGTAGTCAGTTTAAATCTGAGAGATTTTTTTCATTGCTATTTTCAAATCCCATGTCATGAAAATAGTGAGACTAGAGGGATTGGCATGAAAAGTATATTGTGATATAGAAATACCCTACTAATGCTATATTGCATGTAAATCTCGGAAGTGTTGTGCTAGACTTTGATCACTGATATGCAATTAAAATGTTTTGAGCACTGCTCTGAAATTCTCCTTTAGTTTTCTTTTTAAAATTCTATGATTTTTGCCTTGAGCAACCCAACTACCTGATCTGCACCATCTGGGTGTCTTTTGTGCAAATATGTTAATATTTACCTATCTAGAATTTAAGAAAGGTGTTTGGTTACATTTCCATTTTATTTGTACCGTGATCCCAGCCATGATCCCAAGAGCACATTTAAACATATACAAGGGTTTGCAACCTGTTAAATAAAGTATAATCCCCACCCTCCACCCCCAATTTGAACAACAGCAGTTTCTTTCTTCACTTCATTCATTGCTCTACAGTTTGGGGAACTTCTTTGAGCTCTAAAAGTTACTTTGATTTTGATTTTTTTTTTCTCTTTGAAGCCCAGCTAAATGCATGGAGTTAGTTCTCTAACTATATCCATTGATGGACACTTTTCTTTTTAATAAAATTTTTATTGGTTTTTCTTTTTTTTTATTGACGGACACTTTTCAGGGTGTTGGATAGTCTCAAATATAAGAAACACACAATGTGGAATGGTGCTCTTTTTTGTAGTGTGTGTGTGTTGTTTTGTCCGGCATACATAGGTATTAATAGCAACCACATTTTGTGATTATAGATGCCCGTGTAGCCAAAATAGCATTATTTATGCACTTAGAGGGCAAGTATCATTGGACTTCAAGGAGCCTTAAGGTTTAGAGAAGTACATTTTATTTGGAGGGGGGAAACCTAAAGGGAGAAACCTATAAAACAACCAGTGAAGACTGAGCATGTTTGGTGTGCATGGAATGTTTATTGACCTTTGGAAGAACAGAAAACCAAGGTGAGGGAAGACAATGGGAATAATAGGCTGGCTGGCTGGAACCATGAGCAGGAGGAAACTTTTTGTTGGAAGGCCCCTCTTGTCTTCATTATAATACCAACTTTTATTTATTTATCAGATTTGTTACCTGCCCTTCACAATAAGGGTCTCAGGGCGGGTTACAACAATATATCATGCAATTATAAAAAGAAATAAATTCTTTCGTTCAAAACAGTATAATTTCAGCAGAAATACCTAAGCTAGGGTTGCAGCTAAGTAGGGATGGGCAAATAGGTCCATGCTGTATTTTTCTCATTTTAAAGCTTGTTCCATTTGCCTGTCCATTTGCAGTTTCAAAAAACTGTACCAAAATTCACATGCATAATTCCATGCATATTGCTCATAATATTTGTGTTGTATACAGTGATGCCTACTATCAACATAATATATGCAGACATTTTCCCTTACCACATTTTGTACATATTTCCCCAGAGAGATGTTTTGGGTGTGTGCTCTTTAATTAGAGAACTGCATCACCAAATTTGAAGCAGTTCAGATTTTGAAGGATAAGCTGTATTCCAGTTTGTGTATTTGTTTATGAAGTGCAAATTAGGTGGGTTCACATGAAAATGCAAACTGAACCAATTTATCCCTCATCCCTACCCCAGATATGCACAACCTACGTCTCTGAAGCCCAGCAATTATCTCTTATTGCTCTGCTCCTGAGATAAATAGTTCAGCACTTGTTTCCTCTAAATGTCTTCAAGATATACTTATTCCAGCAGTTCGGTTTGTGGAGGACCTTTAAGGCAGTGAGAAAGCTTACATGGTACAGAGGAAAAAGTAGTCCTGCCTTATTTAACATGGCTGTTTGTCTGCCTGAGAAATATTTACCGGTATTTGCAAATCACCACAAATGAGGCAACTCCTAGTTTTGAATATGAACCAGGCTTCTTTTCTGTGTTTCATGATGAATCATAGGAGCGACATGATAATACAGTGGTACCTCAGGTTACATACACTTCAGGTTACAGACTCCGCTAACCCAGAAATAGTTCCTCGGGTTAAGAACTTTGCTTCAGGATGAGAACAGGAATCGTGCTCTGGCGGCGTGGCAGCAGCGGGAGGCTCCATTAGCTAAAGTGGTGCTTCAGGTTAAGAACAGTTTCAGGTTAAGAACAGACCTCTGGAACAAATTAAGTACTTAACCCAAGGTACCACTGTATTTATGAATGCCCTCAAATATAACCATTCTATTAAACGTTGGTTCTGACCTACATAGTTGATGTTTCATCACTGATAAAATGAACTTGTACTTCTAATTGTTCTGAGACTACAAATGGTAGACATTCCCCAAAGGCAACTTTCTATTAATAGCACCACCGTATGTTTTCTTCTCGTGATAACACCAACAGCTGACAAGAATGCGGGCAGTCTTGACTATTTGCTTTAGTACTGCTGCATTCCATTCACATTTTTCTCATAGCACATTTTCTTCAGCAGCACACTTAGAGAGGCTCCGCCAATCCCAAGATACTGCTCTCAGGAGTGAGGTGGTCTTCCTGCTAGTCTATGACTATAAACAGAACCCTACTAGCAATTGATTTCATTTCAGATATTGATATTTTGCTGGTCCAATTTAATCTCTATATGTCTTCTGCAAACATTCTGCCTTCTTAATGAGCTGCGTGTTTGGAATGTTTGTTATGTATACACTTTGAATTTTCAGAATTGCACCCAAGCACCTAACATTCAGTTTTATGAAGTATACTAAACAAGGGAGGAATCTTGAGTTGAGGGCAACCAGTGGATTCAAATTACAAGAAAGAAGATTCTGACTAAATATTAGGAAGAGCTTTCTGAAAGTCAGAGCTGTTTGACAGTGGACCGGACTTCCTTCGGAAGGTGGTGGACACTCCTTCACTAGAGGTTTTTAAACCGAGGTTGGACGGCCATCAGGGATTCTTTAGTTGTGATTCTTGCATTGCAGACAGTTGGACTTGATGACCCTCGGTGGCTGCTTCCAGCTCCTCAATTCTATGAGCCTGTGATTAATAGCCAGCTTCTGGGATGGTAATTGAGCCAGGCTTTCAGCTTCTTCTTGCAAACAGCAATGTGAAACACTGTTACTTCTAATAGTGAAGGAAAAGGGGGGGAAAGCAAAATGAGTTTGTTTGCACCTGCAAAGAGCTTGGTTTTCATTCATTTTGCAATAGGAAGTCAGGAAGTGGAGTGCAAAAATGGCCATTTATAGGGTGCAGTGAAAACTTGAGTTCATTTCTTTTATGATTATTGGGCACAGATAACATGTGATACTGCTAGTGCAGACAGCTGTTTCTCCTAAGCCCTCTAGCATGCAATATATAACAGTAACAGATGTAGTCTAGGATACCTTATGTGCATTTTTAAAATTGTATCAATCCACTGCTCCCCCCCCTTGTCTGCAAACCTTAAATCTGCCATGCTACATTGTTGACACTTTTTCACAAACATGATAAATAATTTTCTTTGCAGGAACATTTACATTGGAAATTTGAGAGTATTTTTGGAATCCTTTGATTCTCTACCAGCGTAATTAAATCATTCCTAAAGAAAAGAAAATTCTCACCCAACCTAAATTTACTGGTTTAGTGGAGAAATTTAACTCTGGCACCAGTGCAACAGTTTTACTAGATCTTGTCTGCTGTTAAATTCAATTTGTATTTGTCAGATTGTACTTCAGACAGTTATTAGTTGCTTATTATGTTTAAGTTGGTGCAAAGCTTTTATCGTTGCTGTGATTTCTCTTCATCTATATTTAAACTGGTACCAATTACTGTCAAGTTACATTTTCATGGAAGCAGGGGATTTATTCCAAATTGTGATAATCTTACTGGTTTTATTTACTTAGACCTGTAAATTTGCTGTTAACACATTGCAACTCTATCTTTCCTTATACCAGAAATTAAATCAGACAATGAAATACATGATTTGCAAAAGACAAAAAAGTACTGAGTAAAGATGATAAAAGGCAAAATAAAATGTATAGATATTAGCATTAAAAGCACATAAATGTGTGAAATTCTTACATTTGAAGATTAGTTGCAACAGAAAATGTTGTTGCATTGACTACTTCCTGCTTTATTGTTTGTAGGTGAAATTAAAATAATGTGATGGAGTTAAATATCACTTTCCTGTCTTTATTATGTATAATGCAAGCAATATAGATATTGTTAATAGTTTATTTTTGTAAAGTGCTGTGATGCCAATATAGTCTGCTTATTTTTCTTTACAATGATCCCAGAAAATCCATGTTGTGTGAAACCTCTGACATTGACTGACTGACCAAGCTGGTGTGGTGGCATATAATTTCCAGTTTCTCATGGAATTTACAGTTTACAGAGACAGGAAAGTTGTCATTTTGTTGACTTTACAAATTGTACAGAATCCTGCTGAGCAGTGGGAAAAGATCTCAGGATCCCGCGCCCACAAATTTGTTCCGCACAGTTGCCATAGTGAATTGCCTTCTCTTCTCTGGCAAGCACAGAGCTGAGCCTATACCACCTCCCAAAGATGGAGTTCCTGAGCTTCAGAAGGTAGAATATCTTGTCCACATGAAGTTGTGCTATGCTTCTGGGTTGTCAATCATATCTCAAATGCCCACATGATGACAGAGACAAGAACTTACCTCTTTGGTAAGATTGATGACCAGCATCAATTTTGTCGGGATACCAAGGCTAGTCAAAAATCTGAGGACCCCTGCCCTTGATACAGGGAAGCTCTCTGGCAAGGAGGCAAAGGAACCTAAAGGAAAGGACAGTAGAGATTTATGCTTGAGAAAATGGTCAAAGAAGTTAGGAAATGGAGGGAAGAATATGCTTAACATCTAGAGGGGCTCTGCAATTCAAGAAGATTCAGTCCAGTTCACGTTAGTGCTGCTTTGAATGTAACCCACTAACCTCACTCAATATAACCATCTCTTATTTGACACACCATTACAAGTACCCAATGCAGCAAAGTTAGTTGGGTCCTCTAATAAGGATTCAAATCTGCTAGTTAGCAATCCAGTGAAACAGCGTAAAACAGAACCCGTAATTAAAAAGCAGAGATTCAAGATTGTAACTGGAATGAATCATTTAAGGTGGGAGTGGGAAACCTCAGGTGTGGGGGACAGACATGGTTTTTCAGGCTTCTCTTTTGAGCCTGTGGCTCTCCCTGGGCCCCACGCCTCAATGCCCTTGCTCCACACCCTCCTCAAGTGCTTTTGCCTGACAGGAAGTGTCCTTGAAATGCGGTAATGCCTCTGATTTTATGTGTGTAGGAAACCACTGACTGACTGAAATGTAGCCTGTAAAAAAAGGCAAGAGATGCTTCTGTTGCTCCACTTACTTTTGTCTCTGGCCATGCTCACTACTGACATGTCACCCCCAGAAGTTTGTTTATAAGGCAGTACAGCCCTCACATCATACCTGCATTGAGAAAGCACCCAACTCACTTTCTATGCCAACTGAAGATTTAACTTCCTGCAGCTCATCTACTTTGTGAAATAGCATTTCTGAGCTCCATCTCATATTAACACAGGGGTGTGGGACTTTCAGCTGAGGGAGAACATCTGAAGAAGTGTTGGTAGGCAGCAAGCAGAGAGAGTGAGAGTGAGAGAAAGAATTTTTTTAAAAAATTAAAAAAATACGTTTTATATAGATCAGACCTGGATCAAGGGATGGAATTGCAAATCTTACATCAGTTTTATTACTTAAGTAGACAGATTCGTTTACGTCATAGATTATTGATTGCTTTATCCTGAATCAACATAATTATTGATTACCTTAACCCCCATTTTTTTCTCACCACATTTTTCTGAAACAATCAGAGGTGTACCTTGGGGTTGGCCGCATTGGCCCTTGCCGACAGCGCAGGCCAGGGGGTGCAAAATCACTTCCCTCTAGGTGCTTCAGCAGAGGAATTTCTGTAGAGTTCCCTCTCCAGTCAGTCTGTAGTGGGGCTCCCCGTGAGGACACACCTGCTTGACTCTCTGTCCAGGGCTGATGTGGTGACGGAGAAACATCAGGTGAGATGTTTAATTTAGCACAGCCAAGTTGCTTTCCCCTGGTTTCTTTCCTACACTGACCAGTTTCCAGGACGTGCATGTTTACCCCAGAGAGCAAGGGCCATTGACTTGAGCAGGGCTTACTTCTGAGTACAGTGCGCAATCAGGTACAGCCTCCAAATTAGTGCCTTTCTGCTGGCGCCTTGTCGGAAGTAATGAAAAGGCAAGCGAGGTATTGCCAGAAGTTCCTGCCAGATTTAGGCTGCAGTCCTGTGTACCCACTTTCCTGGGAGTAAGCCCCATTGAACTCAGTGGAATTTACTTTTGAGTAGACATTTATAGGATTGCGCTGTTAATTCCTAAGTTTGTCATTATTGAACCATGTTGGAGGGGGGTCCTACATCCCCTTGCCAAGGGTGCAGGGGAGCCTAGCTATGCCTCTGACAACAATGCTTACAACTCTGAATCCACCATGACACTATTTTCATCTTTTCATGTTCTTAGCATCTTTTCAAAAGAAAAACATAATTCCATTTATGCTGTTGATCTCAATTTATCATCAAAACTGCTATGGTCTCACATGACTGTTACCGAGAAGGAGTTTGCACAAAAGTGGCACAGAGTTAAACTTGCCCCATATCAATTAAAGTGTTTGTAAACATCCAGTGATATTGAAGTACTACTACACTTAACAGTCATGTGTGAGAGTCAGTTTATATCCTATAACCTGTGTGTGCCCAAGTTACATGTTATATTTGTGTACTCTTTACTGCAAGGAGTTTAGGGTAAATGGAGTGTTTACAGGGGAGGGGATATATTTCAGGTACTGCCAAGCCCTTCAGCCGTTAGACAGCTGGAAATCTGTCTAAAGGAGACTACCATGCAGAACATAATTCCAAATGTGAATATTTCTGATTTTCTGTTTACATAAACACACTATAATAGCATGTGCTAATGTTTTAGCTGATTACGTGCTTTTCACTTGACTGTGGCAAGTTATATGTTGAGCTGCTCTTCTATCAGTGAACATGTAGGGGCACTGTAGTACTATTTTTAAAGTTCCCTAATCTGCAGATATTGCCAGAATCGTGCCTGTTCTAATGATTGAAGTAAATTAAGTACTGCAAAACCATATGTACGCTGTTGTCAATATTAGATTTTCTTTGATTGTGTTAGAGCAATTTTCTGTTGGTGTGACATAAGTATACATCTCTGTATTATTTATATGTTGACTGCCCAACAACAGTCTCTATAGGTGACTTAAAATTGAATTTTTACTTTCAACCTCTGTATTCTACTTGATGTAACTTGGTTTGGTGATGGAGGGGAAATATGCCAATACAACAGAGGCTAATATGCTGTACAATTCAAAGATTTTCAAAATTAAGAGTGGCAATAAACAGTACTCATATGTAATTAACATTCAGCATAAAACTCCAGATAAATCTTACATGACTCTAATTTAACACCTCATTTCCAAGTATCATTGTGAATAAGGAGGTACAGGATTAGGTATTCATTATGCTTTGCGAAAGTGATAGTATAGAGATGTCTATGATGTATTGATCACACCCAAATACATTTCTAAAGTACTGTAAAAATTTAATGGACAAAAATGACACGGCATTAATTAATATGAATCATATTTGTTTCACAATTTGTCTCCACTTCTTTTTAATATTTCCTCCATGGAAAAATATTATATCTAGTTTTGTTTCTCTTTGGCAGTGAATAGTTAAAAATTATTTTTGTTTTATAAAGTACAAACTCCCAGATGCTAAGCAGCCTTTGAGAATTTGAGATTGTAGTTTGTTAGAGTTACCATGCTGAATTGGGTTGCATATTTATATATGCTACATTCCTATATTTAGAGTGTAATGGAAAATAATAAGTAAAGAAGTACGGACTATGGAATACAGCACTATATGCCTTGGAAATGATCCCTAGAATGAAATGTCCGACAGAGTTCTTTAAGGAAACTACACTTTAAGAAGAAATTTTGTGGATTATAACCAACACGACTCATGGAGGAAACCCATACACTGCTTTCACTGATCTACTGCAAGGATAGAGAACTAGTTTCAGTCCAAAGGTGAGATTGGAATGTGACCAACCTTCTGTGGGCCAAAGACAGAAGTGGGTGTGGCAAAAGTGTGTTCCCGATTGTTCCTTTGCGGTGTGGTTTGAATTTGGCAGGGATCAGATGAACTCGGGAGCACTAGAGACACTATTTGGAGTATAATTTAGTTGGACATATTTGAGATGGGAAAATATCTCCGGTTTTCTAATACAGACGATTTTATCATTGTAATTTAGAGTTTCATAACCTGCTTTGGATGGGCTTTGCCTAGAAAAGCAGTATAGAAATAGGTTAAAATAGCTAACATTTTGAAATTTTACTAATTTAATTTTTTTACTAATACCTTGTCTGATGTACGCTTCACTAGCGAATGCATAGCTAAATGATGTAATAACGGGAATATATTTTTTATAAACCGTATGCCCTTCAGAAGCTATTTAGTCCATTCTCAGATTTCTGGGATTGCAACATGCAGACACTGAAAACAATTGTCTTGTTGGATCAGTCCAATTTGCATCTAATCCAGTATTCTGTTTCTAACACTGGCCTCTCAAAAATTAACAAGTAGAGCATGACGGTTATGGCTACCCTGTGGATAGCGGGGGAAGGATTCAGTGACTTACATAGTTTGCCACCCCATGACTAAGAGAAAAATGGTATAAATATTCAACTTAAGCTAGTGTGGCATATAAATTACACACAATGTAGGATTTGATTTACTTGGCACTAAATTGTAGCTACTGTGTAACAAACTTTTTGGATTTCTAGTTGACCAACCAAGTTACCTGCAATCATGCATGGTTTTGAAAAGTCATTACAGCGGGATCACAGTTTGGAAGGATACAGCTGTTTTAGCAAAGCTTTTACTATACGAAGGGCTCTTTAAACTATTTTTAAAAGTTAACATTAGAAGATTGTAATTGCTGTTCAGCCCTCAATGAAGTGGCAAACTTTTAAATAAGAGAAATAATGTGTGCTAATTCATATGTGTTTCCCTTCTCATAGCCCCCTGTAGCTGATGGAGTGGTTTGTTAATGAATAGGAAACTTTCATTAACAAGTTGGTGTCTTTTTGGAAACACACTGAACTTGCAAATGATCAGAATGGCACTTGGCATATCATTAGTGCATCAGGAATAAGCTGTAGAAAATGTGAAGAATTGGTTCATGCAGTTTAACAAAAGTACTTTAGAATTTAGGCTTTTCATTAGATGCTTGTGCCCCTTCTTGAGTCTCTCCCCCCCCCCCTTTCCTTTCTCTCCATTCTCTCGCTATCTGTACAGGCCCTTCTTTTCTTTTTTCCAAACCTCCCCCACCTCTGTTCAATGGCTAATCTGCAAAGTTCATGCTGCAACTGCTTCTTTGAGTGGGAGCGTTGTTCTGCCCATTTCGTACCAGCTTTGTTACTGTGCAGTATTTTTCAGCTGTTTGCGCTCATTATCATACAGCTGGTATTTAGAAGAGAGAGGGAAGCAGGCAGAAGCTGCACTGTCTGCAAGTATAAGAAGTTCTTTTGCAAGTGGGGTACTGGCAGATGGGGCATGTGTTTTCAACGGGTTTTGCTGATAACAGACTGCATTAAAAATCATTCTGAGAAAGTCTTAAGGTCAGCCCTATGAATTCAGAGCTTGAGAGGTATTCAGCTTTTGGAAGCCCTTTTTAGAATATTAATTAACCCAGCACATGAAAGTGACAAATGGCTTGTTTACATAACTGTTATTCCTCCTGCCTCTATTATACTTTTTCCATTTAATGGTTTTACTCTTTCAACATCAATTAATTTTTATCATACCATTGAGAGGCAAGGTATAAATATTTTAATAGGTAAGTGATAGTGGTAAATTTGGGAAGGAGCCCACAGGTCAATGGAAATGTATATGCCTTGCATGTAAAAGGGCTGTGCTTCATTCCCAAGCATTTCCATCCAAGGGATTTCACATAGCAAGACTAGAGAACCATTTTTTTGTCAGAGTAGATCATATTAGGCCAAAAGTCTCACTCATACATTGGTATGTACATTTAGGGTCAGTGTTTCAGGTTGAAGTTGGGATTTTAACTTAGGTTTATTTATGACGGGTCAGGGAACCTTTGGCCCTTTAATTTCTGTCGTTCCTGAGTATTGGCCATGCTAACTGGGGCTGATGGCAGTTGAGGACCACAGATTCCGCTTCTCTGATTTACACAAGCCACTTTAATAAATGGTACCAAATAGGTGGAAACAATGCTATTGATAGCTATGTCATTTCTTCCCACAAATATTATTTGCATTATCTTTCTCAATACCATTCTTTACCCACACATTCAGATTACTTATAACAGTTTTATTACAGTTTTATCTGACTTCCTAAGGCTCTCAGTCTGTATTTGTCATAGTCATTCAGGTATCTCACATTGCCTAATTGCAGTCAGCAGACATCCTTTAGAAACATCCCCCCACAAAAAACATTCCAGACTGATATAAATGAAATGATTATTTAGATTAATAACATTAATCATTGTACTGATCATATTTGACTTATAAGTGATACATTTGTAGAAGATGGAAGTTTAAAGATGCAAGCAATGACTAAGCACTACATTTAGTGCTCCTCAACTTTCTCATATTTTCAACAGGAAGCGTTACACGAGCTAGGTGAATCCCTTATAATCTTGTTGTCTTTAAATACATTGTTAGCTGGTCTTTTGTATTAATAAAGCAGGGCAAAGGTAGAATTTGGCTGGCTATGGTTCATGCAGATATATACCATTCTAAAAGCACTTCATTCTTGTCACCACAATCATAGTATTGCATCTGATTTGTAGCACAAGATGCAATAGCCTCATTTACCAAAGCTGCAGGAGATTTGGCAAGCTTTTTTAAGCATCCTTGCAGCTGTGGCCTCTTTCACATATAACCATGTAAGCTATGGTAAAGATTTGGTGAAAAAGCTCCCCGTCCTCTCATCTTCCAGTACATCATCAAGGAGAAAATCAGAAGTTCTTACTTTTGTTTTAAGTAACTGCAGTTTATCATTATTTAGAAACCTGTGACAAACTGTGGTTAATCTTAACATTGGTATAGGGAAACAAGTCAGCTTCAAAATCTTGCTTTATGACCGGGTTGGGGAATCTGTGGTGCTCCAGAAGTTGTGAACTATAACTCCCATATCCATGACCATTGATCATTGGCCTGCTGGCTAGGGGTGATAGTTGTTGGGATTCCCAAAACATTTGGAAGGTCTAAGGTTATTATTTATTAAATTTGTTGCTCACAAAACATATAGGTCATGTACAAAACAATAGAAGAAAACATCAAAACACAATAAATACAACTATTAATAAATAAAAGCTGCAACCAAAGCAACTTCACCTAGTAGCAAAAGTTGTATCAAAACTTTAAAAAAAACACTATTCATCCCTCATACCCTCAGAAACACTGAAGAATAATTGATCTACAGCATTGCTGGTTTATGATTCTGACTTAAGGTTGAGCACAATTTTAGGGTTTTTTGGGTTCAGACTTAATGATAGCCATGGTTAATTGAAAACACAAGTGAAATCCTCCTGCTTTTTAGTGTCACTTTAAGGGCAGCAGTGAGAAACATAAGGTTCATAGGTGCAAACTATTTTCAGATGCCTTGCTTGAATTCATTTTTAGAAAGTATTTATTGACTAAGGGTTGCACAAGTTAAAATGTGCAAGTTAAATGTGAGTAAGTTTTGAGTCAACTGTATTCATGTCTAAGCATTTGCCATTACAAACATTGAGGTTACTATCCATTTTTGTCTGCTTTCTAGCACATATGTTCAAGCTGAATTGGGGGGATGAAATATCAAAGGTCATGTTCCACAAATTGTCTCTGCTCCCACCGCTACCCTCACCCCCCACCCCCCACCCCCCAAAAAAACAGTCCAGCCTACTTTTTGAAGGAATAGCAACTGCTAGGGGAAGGTATGAGTTCAGGTCCTCTGCAGAGTACAACCTGGTCTTCTCATCTTCTGTTTGAGCACTTGGTGGTGGCAGCAAAGGTATACCTTCTGTAAAGGTAAGGTAAAGGGACCCCTGACCATTAGGTCCAGTCGTGGCCGACTCTGGGGTTGCGGCGCTCATCTCACTTTATTGGTGTACAGCTTCCGGGTCATGTGGCCAGCATGACTAAGCCACTTCTGGCGAACCAGAGCAGCGAACGGAAACGCCATTTACCTTCCCACCAGAGCGGTACCTATTTATCTACTTGCACTTTGACGTGCTTTCGAACTGCTAGGTTGGCAGGAATACCTTCTGTAGTCCATCTTAAACAATGCTTTTAGGAACCTACATGTGCATGCATGTGTGTGTCTCACATCAACAGTTGAAAGCTACAAGACAAAGCAAAAGCAAAAAAGGTCAAGGGAAGTATTCATTTGATTTCAGCCCTTGAGTTGAGAGTGAGAAGCTCCTATTATTATAGTATTATCATTACTGTTACATTTATATCCCACCTTTCCTCAAAGAAACTCAAGATGACGTACATGGATCTCTTCCCCTCTCCATTTATTCTCACAACAGCCCTGCAAGGTAGGTGAGGCTGAAGACGGTGGCTTTCCCATGATCACCCAGCAATCTTCATGGCTGAGTGGGGATTTGAGCACCAGAAAGCAAAATCTTATTTATGCCATCAGAGGAACTGTTTGTATCATGTTAAACCACTAAAGAGACTCCCAGGCTTCTGAAGCAGTGAATATTTCTCTGTAGTGTCATTATGCATTGGGCCATTCAGTCCAAAAATATGTGCATAAGTAAAATTTAGCTCATACATAGGCTTTGTAGATTTGTTGGGCCACATATTTCTGGTTGTGCAAAAATAGAACTGTAAACCAGGAAGCAACCAAAATATGTTGTGATCTGTAATTTGCTGTATTGTGTCACTGAGGAAAAAAAGAACATGGGTTTTCAAATAATTTGAATTACTTTTTGTCCCACAATCAATAAGACATGAGTTCTGTAGCTTTCATCAGACAACTAAACAAAGGTATTGATAAGTTGGTTAAATAATATGTAGTGTTCTTGTTTATGGGAAGCTAACCTTTATTTAGTTGATGTTTGCTTTCATTTAGAGAAAAGAATACATTGTTACCGAAGTGTCTTTATTACAGAAGCAGAAAAGTGACGGGGCAGATACTTTTCTTCAGTCATTCCAAGTCATTACCCTTTGTTAATCTTGTTGTTATCCTTCCATTTCATTAACTTATTGTAAGAAGAAAGCAGTAGACTAGTTTTAAATCTCAGTTTCTTTCAAATGCAAAGCAGAATGTCATTAATTTGTACACGCATGGTGGACTGAAATATCCCTAATAATAGGCAATCCTGTCCACATGGAAAAAAAGAAAAGAAAATTGGCTTTGAACCTTAGGGACTCATGCTATAGAAATGCCTTTCATTTGGTTTGAACAAATTTGCTTGCTTGATAACTCCAATTGTAGCCTCTGTCCATGCAAAATTATATAGCAGACACACTGAATGACAATGGGTTAGGGAAACTTGAAAGAACTTAATGTGACCTCCAGCATTCTAGAAATTCCTTTCTGATGTGTACAGATTTGGTGATGTCTCCAATTGGTTGGACAAGATACAAAACTTCAGGGTAGGTTGCGTCTTAATTTTTGCAGACAGAAGAAAGTTGTCATGGCAATAATTCAAGACAGACGATGGGTGTATGACAATGAAGAGAATTGTTTCCATTCTTGTCTGCATGTATTTTCTGAGTACAAAAGGAAATACTATAATTAGACATATCTCAGCTAGGTACAGTGGTACCTTGGGTTACATACGCTTCAGGTTACATACGCTTCAGGTTACAGAATCTGCTAACCCAGAAATAGTACCTTGGGTTAAGAACTTTGCTTCAGGATGAGAACAGAAATCGTGCTCTGGCGGCGCAGCAGCAGTGGGAGGCCCCATTAGCTAAAGTGGTACTTCAGGTTAAGAACGGACTTCCGGAATGAATTAAGTACTTAACCCGAGGTACCACTGTACGTTGCTGGTAGATGTTCACAACTTCAGTATAGAGTTGAGAAGAGCTGGGCACCATATTTTATGGAATACTTCCAAGGCATTATAATAGCATATATTAAAATGCCCACGTAACCAAGAACTTTAATTTGTACACTGTGTAGTAATAAGACATTATCATATACTTGGTGCTTAGTCTTGCGTTTCATTATTTGTTTGTATTTTCAGCACACAGATGCAGATTTTGTGGTGCAACTGTGTAGAAAGATGATCCAGTTCCCATTTAAAAGCAATTGTGGGAAGAAATATATTTAGAGAAAACTGTCTTTCCCAGAAATGTATGGTGTACCCTTCCCTGTCTTTTTTCAATTATTGATTCATTATGTCGAGTTTTATAAGTTACAATTGCAGGGGAGGGAGGTGTGTTACAAATTTTACTTTATTCCCAAGGTGTTTTGAACACCAGAGTAAATGCTTCACAAATACGATAGTTAGATTATCTCCCCACGTGGGCTGTTTTAGATAGAGCACAAAAGCTGTGGTTTAGTGTTGTAAGAATGAGCCTCAGACTTGTCTCCTTCCCCTCTCCATCCCTGCTTCCTCTTTTAAAGTAATCATAGTTTCCCATTATAACCTAACACTGGAGAGGTCCAGTGGTTAGTTCAAAGAGGAAAGGATTGAATCGTGATTCTTAGAGCTCTCCACAGTTTGGACATAATGGAAAACTCTAGTTAGTTTGGAAGCATACACTTCCAAACATGCACTTTGGAGCACGGCTCCTACAAACACATTTAGTACTCTTCAGTTGGTGGAAGCTCTCCATCACTGCAGTAGGCTTTGAGTGCTATAATACTATAATACTACTTTCCTCAACAATGTGTGTGTTGCGGGGCCAGGGTGGTAGGAAGCTTGACCTTATTTAGAAAGATATGCTCACAATTTGGCGCCTTCACATAATCTCAGCAGTCTTCCTCCAGGCATTCTTTGTGATCTCTCATTGGAGTTAGCAAAGCATTCATCAAAGTTAAGGAAACTCTTTACTAGAGTTTTAAAACATGGAGGCCCCCCCCCCCCCAATTTAGACATTATATGTGACGTATGCTGAAAAGCCTTTTCTACATCTGCAACTATAAACCCGGCGTCTGGCCTCTCAACCATATGGGACGAGCTTTTTTGATTTATTCATACCACCTGAATATAAGTTCCCGAAATTGCTTGCCTCCCTACTGACTTGCGAATTGTTGTCCTGCAATTTCTCCAAGAGCTCAATGCAGTGTAGGTGCTTCAGAATGAGATCAAGTGTGAATCAAGACAGAATGGAAATAAAGTTGTTATAAAGTTGAATGACTGTTCGTTTATAGCGCTTCCACAACCCTAGCAGATTTGGGAATTTGAAGTTTGGGAATAATCCTGGATCCACTGTTTATAATCTTGTGCAGCAGCTTTCGCCAGAAGTGCTTTTCTGCCAGCTTCATTCTACTTTATCCATCAACTGTTTTGTTTACCAGAGTGCAGGTCTCTGACAAGCACCATTTATTCTGAGGTAACTTCCCCGGTTAATTTCAGCAATGTAGTCCACCATGGGGCCGCCGTGGAAATAAAAATAAATAAATAAAGCATGTCTCCACAACACCTGATGAAAATGGGGGAAGTAGGAGCTTGTTCACTCAAGTATCTGCAAGCTGCTTCCCAATAGCTTCCAGCCCCAATTAAAAGTGATGGTGCTGGCCCATAATGGTGTGGACCTAGCATAACTCGGAGTGCCTGTTACTCTGATGAATCGACAGGAGCGTTTTCCTGCAAACAGCAGTGATGTTGCTTGGGAAATACAGTCCTACTCTGTACTACCACATCCGTTACTATAATGAATACTGCATGGAATATGCATCCCTTACCAGATAGTGTCTGTGACAATTCCAGTTCTCGTGATGAGTGACGCAGTTGCTACCTCCCCAGGTGCAGCCATGCACATCTGGTAACCTTTTCAATGAATTATTGAGAAACTGAGCAGTTCCCTGTTGTACCACTCCAGTGTGCAAGCATGTTCCCTTCTAGAACGGACTTGTTCTTTTCCCCTTAAGCGGGGAAATTACTGTAGTGGGCTTATCATTAAATGGGGCGGGCGGGCAGGGAAACAGCTAAACTAGACTACATGTTTCGGTATGGAACAAATTTTCTGTTGTTTTTTTAAGTTAAAAGGGAGTCATCTGCATTCAAGTACAAATAGTCTGTCTGTGTAAATAGGGGAATTGGCCTGTTTTCCTAAAGCATGGAATATTTGTAATTGGTTCAGACCACTACGGATTTTCAGGGCAAAGCTTAGAAATTGAGTATTTGTGACTTTTTCTCCTTCCACTGGCAACCCACAGTGTAATATTAAGGGAGTCTGAAATGCAAAGTGCTCTCTTGAGCTTCACTGCTGTGTGTTTTGACCAAGTGGTATTCCCAGTTGTCATCGGGTCGTCTGATCCCACTTACATAATCAAAGTACCATCAGCAGAAAGGGAGTAGCACTTTAGTCTTCTTTGTTTGTGTAAAGATGTAGTCATTTTCTCCTACCCTATGGTACTGAATATTCTACGCCTGTAGGGATTACTGCTGCTTACGTTAAAGCATCAGTGATAATTGTGCTTATTAGTAGTGTATGATACTATTCTCTTGGCATTGGTGAAAAATTTTACATTACTTTACAAAGCCCTGGACAACGAAGGGACCACGAAGGGCATATAGCCCAACCCTCTGCAATGCAGGAATCTTTTGCCTTGCTCAGGTGGGGCTTGATCCTGCTTGACCCACTGAAACTATGTTGGATTATTGTGCTAGCTGCAATCCTTGCTGCTGTGAATGACCACAATGCTTACCTTGTAGACATTTTAAGTTTTACATAGAATTGTCACCACTAACCCCTTGTATTGCTAGTTATTTGGCTCCTAGTGTTTGCATATATTCATTAATTCTCTCTCTCTCTCTCTCTCTCTCTCTCTCTCTCTCTCTCTCTCTCCACCCCCCATCACACACACTGGTTTTACTGAACACTTTAAGAGGAAACTAAAGGGAGTGTAGGACTGCTCTTTGTCCTTCACCCTGACCTTCCTGTGTTGAGCAGAAAAGTCTGTAAGGGGATTGTAACCATGTTAGGATAAATCTGTTCACAGTCCTTCCCACAGTTGGGCCTCTGGTTGCATGGGGGTCTGAATCGTGGGGAGAATTGCATGATCCACCAAAGAGGGAAGTGGTTGTGCTTGCAGCATTTCATATCTAGGTTTCAGGAGTCCTGAAGAGGGCTGCACTTGTGTGATGCAGTGGTTAGACTAGGATTGGGGAGACCAGGTTCAAGTCCTATCTCTGCTCTGAAGCTCACTGATAAGCTTGGCCCAGCCTCTCTCTTACAGCCTAACCTACCCCACAGACTTGTTCTGAAGATAAAATGGAGATAAAATGGCAAGGTGTTTGTAGACTGCCTTGAACTCTCTCTGATATATAAAAGTAATAAATATCAATACAGGATAACACTTGCTGCATCTGGGGAACAGGAATCTACAAAAAGTTTTTGCCATAATAATCTGCTATTGTGTTTTGGTACACTTTGGAATACTTGGAGTTTTTTTCTAGAATCTTTTCTGATGTTTACAAGGTTGCAAGCCCTTGGGTATTCTACAAAGTTTTGCTCAAAGTAAATCTCTTGAAATAAATGGACTTAGGCACCCTGAGTAAGTAAGAGTTGACTATCACCTAATATAAAAATGAAAATAGTGAAATTTAAGGTATTTAGTATTCTTCCTGCCCAAGTAAAATGTTTTAACTGATCATGCAACTAGCATTTGTATATTTATTCCTAAACATATAGGGATAACTGAAGTAAGCGTTACACATCCTAATTCTTTTATATATTCATTATTTTATAGTAATGCAGTCGTGTCCGTGGCTGAGCTTGACCCTGGTAGTTTAGGTGAAAAATTATTTTCTATATCTGATTCTCCTTTCCCCATAGATATTAAATAATGTAAGGTAAGCTATGAATGTGTTACCTTTTCCCTTCATACAAGATGGGTTATAAGGAAGAAAGGATAAGAAGAAACAGAGCTGGTCAGAAGCTCAGTTCTCGCATGCTCTCTGCTGTGAAATGTGTAAGGAATGAAACTTAATCGAGAAGTGGAAATACCATTGTGGAATTGTAGCTGTTATGTGGTTAGAAGATGAATAGATATTGTGTAAGGAAGGACCAGAGAAAAATATACCATACTGAGCTGTAGAAAATTTTATTAGCGAAGAAGTGATTAGTAAAGGGCCCACAGCTACTGCAGCAGTTCAGCATCACAACCTGTGTCATTGCATCATATTTGCTTAGAGTTTTGCTGCTACTAATTTTAGGATTGGTATGCAAGAACCTTATTCTGTAGCAGAATGCTGCTCTTGATGTTTCAGATATTAATGGAAGATCTCAGGGAAACCAGAAGTAAGATTTCTGCTATTCTCTAGCCTTCCTTTTTTTTTTTTTACCACAATAGCATATGAGTTAACAGTTTTATACACTTTTCACGGTTCATTTTGAGAACTGATATTTAGCATCTGAATATTGACAGCAGGCATATCCATTAACCACAACTGGGTCCTTTCTGCCACCCCCCCCCCAAAAAAAAAGACTTCAAGAAATGAGAAGCTATAACAAATTCACAGGGCTGCATGTATGTTCTATAGAGTCTCCAATTCATCAAGAATGGTGATGAAGAAATTGCTACATTATATAGGCTCAAGATTAGAACAGATGTCTGTCTAGTTGTGGTATTGGCCCTTGGATCTTATAATCCCCTTTAAAATAGCCTGTTTTGCTAATGATGAACAGTACAGATTTCAGGAATTCAGATGTTACTTAACTTGACTAAGAAAACTTAAAGCATTAAACCTAGTAATTTTGGTTTTTAATTTATAACTTGCTAACAAACTTGCCTGCTAAAAGTTTAATAAGTTGTTTTTGTAAGGCCAGTAGGGAAATAATTGTATAGGCATAAATAATCTGCAGTTACTTAGACTGCAGCTTGGGGGAGCTTACTGTCTTCTCTTACATATACAGAATCTTCTCCGTATTTTGGTTCTCTTATACACAAACACCGGATTCCTGTTCATGCTTGATTTACTTTTTTTCGTTTGTGACAAGACAGGCATTTTGACAGTTATGTAATGCAAACACATCAGTTCCCTCTGTAAAATGGGGATAATGTCTTCCTCTTTTACTTACTGTATTTATTTATTCTATATCCTGCCTTTCTTCCATAATGGAACCAAGATTGTGTACATGTGGTTTCCATATGGTCATCCATCCAGGCACTGACTTGTCCCAGACTTGCTTTAGCTTCAGCCAATTGGTGTCTCTCATGTACCCTCAGATCATACCCTGGGATTTATGCTTTTATACCCACTGTAGTAGAAGCTTAACTTTACTTATATTCTTTGAGTACCAGATATTTCCTTAACCTTTCTCTGAATAATGACTGTTTTTTGAGAATTTGTCACAGAAGAAAATTGGGCACAGGAACTCTTTAATAGCGTATTCAGATAAGATGTAATATCTGGTTTGGACTCTCATTCCAGGCTTTGTAAACTCTGGTTTATGAAGCCAGGAACGAGCAATGGGGGGCTGAGCACTCATCCACTGTGTGCCAGCTTTGACACAAAGATCCTGGGTGGTCCTAAGTTTCCTGTTATGTCCAAATTGGGGAACAGTAGCTTCATATTAGTTCACAAAACAGGAAAATAGTCAACAGTCCTAACTTGTTAACCAGTAATAGGCCTAAGAAGAACCATAATACCCAGCTTTCTTTTCTTTTCTTTTCTTTTCATAAGCTTTTAGCATTTTTGGAACCTGACATATTTTAGAACTTGAGGCAAAACATGCAGACACCATTCTTTAATTTCTTGTGAGGAAGTTAGAGGGAAAATTCCTGCAGACACCCAGACAGACAGGCACACTTAGTAGATAGGTGCATGTCATTTGTGGGCATGTGTAAGAGAGAGGGAAGGAGGAGGAGCACATGCATGTATGGTCTGTGAGCGGGAGGAGTAGGGGTGGAGATGTGTATGTGGTCTGTGTGTATCTGTGGTCTGTGTGAAAGAGGGAGAGATGTATATGAGGAATGTGTGTGCATGAGTGAGTTGAGAGAGATGCACATGTGTATGTGGCCTGTATGTGTGCTGTGCATGCGCAGGAGAAAGAGTGGTATATATTTTTGCTGGTGTTGGGAAATGCTCCATTGTTATTAGACAATGTTTGTGATGTTGGTGGGAGGCGGGAGAGAACTCAGGACGTAGCTGACTTCCCATGGTAAGCCTTTGGCTGTCTTGGGTGGGTGGGAAGCATCAATGACTGAACTGTCTCTAATTTCACCATGCCCCCACAGCAGGCATGCTGTGTTATGCCATGGCAACCATTTTGTGACTGGTGCCCATCATTCTTCCTTAAAATTCAAAATGTGCCTTCTGGTCCAGAAATACTTTTTTAAGATAGCATGCCCGTATATAAATTACAAGGTTTGTCATAAACGTAAACATACAACATAAACATTCAGAAAGTATTCTGCTTTTTGTGGAGAAAATGCAATTTACATATGTCTGCACCGCACCTATATCATGACACTATTTTATTTTATTTTATTTTTAAACTAAAAATCAGGAGCCAGTTTTGAGGCCAAAAATAAATACCCAAACCAGACTTCAGTCAGGGACACATCAGATTGTGGGGAAAAAGTAGGAACATTTTAAAAAGTGGAAGCTTTAAAAAAATGTTTCATATTATAATAGAAGGGGGGAAAGGAACATTGTGTTCATGGCAGAAATGCCATCTGGAGAAAATACGAGCATACTTCCACGCAAATGTCGTACTGCAGTGTATTAAGGGTAGCAGAAGTATCATGTTCAAGACACGTGATAGCTCCACTTGACTGAACAGGCTTCATCTGATGTTTTACGTTCATATATTTGGAATATGAACTGTAACATGGTGTAGCTTTGCTCCCCCTGTGATGCAAATCTGCACCCTGCAACAATCTATAGAGGGATTCAGCTGGATCTGGATCTTGTGAAAGGGTTCAGCTAAAACTTGGTTCTTGTACATTCAGCAACGTGATAGCTGATTGCATGTGGACCCTTTTGAAAGGCTGTAGGAGTCTCCCTAGGAAGTTTATGGGGAGGGGGGGAAATCACCTAATGGTGCAAGTGGTCATATTAATCTGCTCTGTGAAATAGACATCTTCAAGGTCTGTCATGACAGTAGCTGTCAAATATGTTTGAAAATAGGGCCACAGATAGTATAGTTAAATAGCAGAAATACAGATTTAAGTTAAGTATTTAAAGCAAAAACACTTTGGAGGGTGATTCTCCAGTAGCGTCAACTGTGTTTGGGAGGGGAGTGTCATTGAATAATTATTTCAGATTTTTGTTGTAACTGAAGAGTAGTAAGAGAACAGTAGTGCTGATCTTTCCCCCATTTGGGGTGGACAAGATGATCTCATGAGTTTTCTCATCAGTTCTGTTATTTTGTAAGCACAACTTAAAAAATAATAATCCACAATAGGAAGGAATTAATATTTAAATCGAACTAGTTGCATATTTTATTATGATTGGATTGAACGCTAAGCGTAACAATGAAATTCATTACTATTTCCCCTCCCCCAAATGAAAAATGTAGGCTGCTTGCCAAAGGAAATGCTTATCTCAAATTAATTTGAAATTAACTGCATTTTTATGCAGCAGTGTTTGAACCCATTAGATGCAATGGCATAAAGGTCCAGTCAGCTTGCCGGAGGGCCACCGTATAGCTGTAATTAGTGGAAATCGCCTTGTTTGCTTCAGCTCGTAATCGTGAATTATCCAGTGCTCTCCTGTTTGTTTAAAATGGGGGGAGATAAATTAGCCAGGTTTGAGAAGATAGTTAAAGATATTCAGCCTTTCCTTCGAGCCCAGTGGCCAATGTGAGGATGGCGTGGGGACGGTTTAATTTCCTGCCGAAGTCCTTCCCATGCTGTGTGCTCACAGGCTCCTTGGAGCTGAGCACCATATAATTGATGTGCAGCCTGCATTGCTGAAGCTTGGACTGCACCATTCGCAGCGTGAGGGAAGATGTAATCTGATCTCTGTGCCGCTCGGGGAGGAATCTGTTCAGTCAAGGCTTTGACAGGGCAAAGTCTCCTCCAATAATCTTCCCCCCTCACTCATTATTCCCTTAAGTTCTCCTCAGACAAGCTGTACGTATGTATGTGTGCCGGGAGGAGGTTTTTGATATCGAGCTTCGTTCCTCGCATTCACGGTGGAGTTTGCTTGCTGCTGCTGCTGCTGCTTCTGCTGCCTGATCTTCCTTCTCCGACGTGCCCGAGCATGTCCACATTAGAGTCTGTGACATATCTACCTGAAAAAGGTTTATATTGTCAGAGGCTACCAAGCAGCCGGACACACGGGGGCACGGAACCGCTGAAGGGGAAAAATACCGAAAACATGGGGTTCTACGGCACTTTAAAAATGATTTTTTACAAAGTAAGTAACCGGTATGGTGTGTGTCACCCCTTCCTGTATGTATCTATATAGATGTGTGTGTGTGCCCGTGTGCCCGTGTGTGTATGTGCCTGTGTGTGTGTCGAGGAAAGAAAAATCTGTATCATCAGAGATGGCTGCGGTATCTCTCTGTATTCCCCCCCTCCTTTGGTGGTGCCTGGATGCTTAACATGCTATACGCTGAATAAAGGCAAATAATGAAAGGGCTCAATGAGATGCGAAATCCTTTTATTTTAGGAGTCTGCATGGGAAACCAAAGAAAGATCAGGCTACCTTCAACCGAACTGGCTCTTCAGCTCAGCACTTTAGCCTGTTTTTTTTCCCCTCCCTTAAAAAAAAAAAGACCCTTTTCTACTTCCACTCAGTATTTCATGTTCATTTTGCAGCTTTGGATGCAAATAGTACTGATGTTAACATGTAATTGCTTATATCAAAGAGACATTTTGAGCATGCTGTGAAATGTTTCAGAGATACAGTGTATTCCCAAGAGCAATGCAGAATACAGTCTGCAGGATCTGTTATTAAAAACAAACAAACAACCAACCCTAATTTTCTACAAGATTGTGTGTTTCCTCAGGTACTTGTGGAGCAAGTTTTTGAATTTCACAGAACCTCCTACAAAATGCAATTGTTTACACTAGATACCTCTAATGGGCATAAACTTCTTTATAGCCTAACAAAGTGGTAATTTTATTAAGAGTATTTCATAGAGTGCCAAGTGCTAAGCTTTTGCAGGTTTCCCAGTACCTAAAACAGTTGGAGCTTAAAAGGGATGGAAAAAGTTTCCTACAAATATTAAGAAAACAGGAGTTTTGTTGCATCCTTGGACAACTGCCTGTTGTTTAGAATGTATCCCATGCTTTTGAGAAAATGAAGTTGTGTTCAGAATAGGAGTTACTTCATATTCCTAACATTTGTTTGCTGAAGTAAAATAAATCATTTCATAGTCAGAAACCAGAAATACTACTGCTAGAATATCATGATACCCCCTAGGGGAGAATCAGTTTAATTTTTAATGGAGGTTAAAAGCATCTAGTATATGAACCCCCATTTCTGGAGCTGCAATTTGGTTATAGCAAAAGGGTGTTCTGCAATAAATCGATGTATTTTTCTAAATATGGGAAGTGTTTTCCAAGGGTCTTCAGACATGCTCCTGTACATGGATGAAAATATGGTCTCCATTATCCCCAGCTTTGCTCTGAATAAAGGTTGCTGGTGGAGAAGGCTTTTTGGTTCTGTGTGGTGCATGCTGTGTATTGTCCCATGTGAGGCACAGGCTCACAAATAAGGCTGAGCACAAGAGGAGTGTTTCCATTATTGCTCAAGTGAAAAAGATAAGCATCACAATTTAAATGGAAACCTTGTTTAAAAATAAAACACAATTCATAAGCCAAAGAGAATGCTTATTTCCTTAGTGAGAATGCACTTTAGTATCTTGAATGATTCTAATGTATCTTCGGTGTCAGCAGACAGCCACAATACATAGTGAATGTCCATTTTTTAAAAAAATGGGAATGGGAAAATCTGCATTTGCATGATAGTGTATATTTGATTTTAGCTGCCAACAACTGGTATGAAGCCAGTCATTTTAAATAGCTACCATATTAAGAAAAACAACCAGATATAAATCTGGGCAAAAGCACATGTATATTCCATACTGTTCAGCCAGCATAGGTGTCGAATTGCCACTGCTGCACCTTGTCAAACCTAAAAAGTTTGCTTTTGGATGTATTCCACTTTTCATATGTTTTTGTTTGCTTCTTTCAGTTTCCAGTCTAAATGTTTGTAGTTAAAAGATTACTTGATATATAAGTGTTGGTAACTTTGATAAACTTCTCTGTGGTTGACAATGCAACACTGCACACACACACACACACACACACACACACACGGTTATCTTGCCATATTGCACAAAGCTACTTGTCCTAAGGCCATCCTAATGACACTAGTGGTAAAAATGTAAGGAACTGCCCAAAGGGAGGTAGTTTTATGTGCTTTTTCACATTCGTAAAATGTTTCTGATCTGTGTTTTTAAGTGTTTATCAGAGAATATTTCATTCAGTTTGATGTTATTTTAGCATTTATACCTATCATTCCAAAGAATGTGCAGAGTAATGAACTGAATCATTTAATAACTAATTGAGATGAATAAATGTGTGGAAACAAATCATAATGCAAATCATAATGCAGCAGGGTATCTTCTAGCTGCCAAGTGATTATGGTGCAAAGGGATGTAGAAAAGCTGGGTCATTGGAATAATTTATGTTTTGTTAGTTTAAAATGCAGGTTGCACAGGCTGATATTAAGAAAATATTGATAGGTACAGGCAAAAAGATTACCACACTCTTCATTAAGGGCCTCGCTAAGCTGCCAAACTAACACCATTTTTTTGTTCCTTGTCCCATTTTGTAGATGAAGAGAAAGTTGGACCATGGCTCCGAGGTCCGTTCTTTCTCACTGGGAAAGAAACCCTGCAAAGTCTCAGAATACACAAGGTAATTTAATGCAATGACAGGTCATCTGTTTAAGATACACTACTGCAGCCTGTACTTCCTGCCCAGCCACCTCTTGCATGGTCATACCACAAAACAAATCTGAGTGAATTATCTACATTCATAAGTACCTCACTTGCTTGAAATTGCTGAAATTATAAATTTATAAAGAGGTAAACAAACCCTTTTATTTACAAATTTAGGATGAATCCTTTTACGTGGCTTCAAAGGACTCTGATATTTTTCTTCCCTCACATCTACCCAGTGAAGGGAAACTTTCAGATTGGGATATGCATCAAGTTGGACTATAGAGACAACAAAATCATTGGTGTTAATCACAACATTCTTGCATACAACAACATGATAATTCCTGAGTCACATTGAATAATAACTTCTCCACAACATGGAGTTCCATTTATAAATTAAAGAGATGTACATTTATCATAGGCAGGCACGTCAATTTAACAACTCTTTAATTTTCTTTGGTTAGGAATTTCAGTACCAGGGATGCATACAACTCGACTTCACTACTTGGTAGTTGCCATAACAACTACCTCTTGCATTTGAGCTTGTTCAAATCTGCAGCATTGTGAAACTTTCTGGTTTTAATAGATTGCTTTCCATAGGCAATTTATCTGCTGTTCAGTTTTAATCTTCCTTTTAAATTCTTCATTATGAATTAAAATATATTCATTTATATATTTCCCCCCCTCAAATTTATAGGTCTACCATTGTTGAATTGTGTAAAAAGAAAAACAGGGAAAATGCTATGCAGATATTTGATTAATTGTAGAAGT
The DNA here is from genome assembly GCF_964188305.1 of Podarcis bocagei. NCBI lineage: Eukaryota > Metazoa > Chordata > Lepidosauria > Squamata > Lacertidae > Podarcis > Podarcis bocagei. Next base: position 40,052,354 of record NC_138134.1, read on the forward strand.
TTGCATACAGAATGCTTGTTGGTGCATTTCTAGCTAATAAATCCTTTCCTAATTCATGTGGGTTTTTTAAAAAAAATCCTGAAAAAGCCAACATAGATACTCATAAAATACAATGTTTTTAAGACAATATCGCTATTAACTTGCTCATACTTATTTAGATTTGAATTATAAGGTAACATCTTTGGAGTTCATTTTATATAAGTATCTTATATTTGTGAACTCAGAAATGCCTTCAAGGATAGTTCTTTACCTAAAATATTTAATCTGTGCTCATCAGATAACAGCTGTGCCCCTTGTTGATGAAATAGTTATGTTTTCAATTGTGTAAATGTGTCATCCCTGTTTTCAGAAAATTGTTCTAAACTAATTCGTTTTATGAGCCTTATTTTGCCTGCAAAAAAGGCTGTAAAATAAAATGATAAAATAATGCCTTTGAATTATACTTTATACTGAGTTCCAGATTATTTCTCCACCTAGGCCCATTTGTCTACTTCTCAGACTAGCAATGGCACTTCAAGGCCTTAGATGCTGGCCTTTCTTAGCACTGATTTCTGAAATCCTTCAAACTGGATATGCTGAACCGAGAAAATTCCACATCCATGGTACTTCAATCAGTGTTTTGTTAGGCACACATCAAATTTATGCAAATTTGCAGTCATGTACTAGTATATGCTGTTTTGGCAAACCCAGGGAAGCAAAATGTCAGTGTTTGACTTATAATTACATTGAAGCACATGCTTCTTACAAATTAGAAACATACAATAATCCTAGGTGTCCAGTGAAATATGTATAAAAAGCAAATGTGTTTCAACTGACTAGAGTTACCCTCTTAATAATATTCAAATATCTACAACATGTTGTAAATGAAAGTCCCCAATCTTGCAACCAAAGGCTACTAGTGGGGAAGCATTCAACATTTATATAGATAAAACTAGAAATATTACAAAATAAATAAAACTTTGGAATACCCAAACCAGAAATCCTTTAGACTTACTGCTAACAGATTTGGGGTGACTGCAATCCCAGCTTGAGGTTTTTGGAGGTCCTTGGGCAAAGTGCTCTAAGCAGATCCATCTTTCCCTCTCCACTTCCCTTTCACTAGCCCCCTTTTGTTGGACACAGTCTTCACAACCAAGTGAGACAGGTCGTAGAAGCGAAGAGGAGGATGCTGTTTCATCTCCTGACTCTTGACTCTGCTTACATCCTCAGAGAGGAAAGAGGAGGTTCAACAGTGTGGTGTTAGTTGCATATGCACCAGAGCCAGTAGGTGGCTCCATGCAGGGTTAGAGGTTGCAAGCAGCAAAACAAAGTTAGTTATGTTGTCCCTCTCCCAACATGGTGTCCTGGAAGGGTGTTCGATGGGGCCCACAACTCATGCCAGACGTAGTTAACTCAGACACAGTTTTGGAGAGCCAGGTGACCAATTTCACACTTCATTATTCATAAGTAGAACTTGCAACCAAAGGTTGGTCTATCTCCACCTTCTCAAGTTCCTGTCTGCCAGCTATGCCTCCCCCCCAACATACTATAACTTGTAACTTGTAAAGTAGGACATTCCACTAATTTTCCTCTGAGTGGTGCATTTTTCTTTTTCATGGACACAACATTCCACTGCTACTGATCATGCTCAGACCATTGGAGAAGGATTACCATCTTACGATTTTAAAAGAGAGGGAGAATGCTGATAACTTCCTCCTGTTTCTCAGCCTCTTTTTTGGCTTAGTTTCAGTTGACATTCACCACCTGAGTTTAATATTAAAGGGAGTGACTACTGTGGTCGTGATCCAAAAAACTGTCCCAACTAGTTCAGTGTGCCAAGATATCTATAGGCTTGCATTTCTTCAACGCAGCTCACTATGCTTTACTTTTAAACATGGGAATCAAGAAGGTTCAAAATAGTTTGTCTTATGACACAGTAGTCTGAACTTCAAAGAAGATATCAAATGTACTATTGGGTGACTGCAAACACTTTGACACACCCGAAGTGGATCCCAGGTTATAGCCCTTAGATTAGCGCCTCCCATTGTGAGGTTTGGGTCTGGGCCCCGCCATTAGGCAGAGTGGGGTGGTTACCTCAGGCAGCTAATCTTGGATGAATTGAAAGGGCAGCAAATAGCTATTTAATTTATTATTTTTGTGCTATGGAGAAGGAACAGCACTTGTAAGGTTTTCTGCCTGGTTCCAAGATAACTTCACAAGCCTTGGGTACTATGCACTTTTACTTGGGGGTGGGAGGTTGCCATTTGGTGCTCAGTCTCAGCAAAACGCCAGTCCTAGTGAAGAAAACCTCCAGGTTTTCTTACTTTACCTCTTGTTTGATTCCAATATTTAGGCAATTGCCCCAAATCAGCCTGAAATAGTAAAACACATGAGATTTGGAAAGACCCGTTCATACAGTAATGAGATCTGCCTCAATAACGAGTGACCAGTGTGCTAATACTATAATTAAATGTTTCTGAGAACTGCATTGGCCTTTTGTTTCTGCTCCAGCACTACTGGGCTTGTGCCTTGCTCAGCAACACCTACTACTTTTGGAGATCTGAGAGCAGCCAATGGTCAAGGACAGCAACGGCGCCGGATTACATCCATCCAGCCGCCAACAGGACTTCAAGAATGGCTGAAAATGTTTCAGGTGAAAAACATTTTGAGTTTGACTTATTTTGAAGAGCTTGTTGTGAACTGAGAAAGAATTCTGTTAGAATAACTGTAGCCGGTTATACAGTACCGAATCACTGCACTTCCTGAGTCTTTTTAATAACAAGCAGTACTTTCTAATGCAACTTGTTTTATATCTTGCTTGTTTTAAAGAACTAATAATTTTTAAACATGAGGTGTGTAAAGGTAGGCTTTCTTGGGATTTATTATAATTTTAAAAAATGGAAAGCAAAATATTGAGTAGACTTTTATGTTTTAGTGCTCTTAATTATGGATGAGAATGGAATTTTCCCATTGTTTTTTCATCTTTTTAAAAGATAGTAAAGTTTTTAATGAGAAACAGAAAAGAGCCCTCCATACCGTAACTCTAAAATGCGTACTGAGTTAAAAACTGTAAAATAAAATGGTTTTCACTGGTACAAATTAATGCTATGTAACTGTAGTAACTTAACCTGCTGTCTACAGCTTTCCAGTTCTGCACCACAGTATAAACAAACTTAATATATATCTGCAAAGCTAAATTAAATAACCAGAAATATAGCATGTTTATAGAGATCTATAAACTGAAAACTACTTCTGAAACATTATAAAAAAGAGAAATGAGCCAGCACTAGAAATTACTGCCATTATGATCAGCAATCAATTTCTTAGATTTAATGTGAATACTATATCTCCAGCAGTAAACTTTCTAGCAATCTTTTGGGTAAAATGTGTTGTTTAATAAAGCCCTTCATAGTCAATATTGTTTAGTTAGCAAATTATTGTCAGAATGCATCAAATCAGTGCTTGCTACTGAAAAACAAACATTTGAAAGCCATTTGTTTTTCCCAATTATACATTTATGTAATCAAATAAACTTTATCCTTTATTTGAAGGAGTGACATGATAGGTTGAGCAAACAAATATTCAGCACAATGGCTTTTATCCAACACTGTGTGAGCCTGGCTATAACTATCTGCTTGCATGAGAGTGCATTTTCACCTTCTCTTTCCACTACAGCCTCTTCTGAGGGCCAGGAGACATCCGGGAAAGACCCGGAACGTGGCATTGGGAGCTGAACTGGGAGGGGCAATTGACCAAAATTGAGCCGATGTCTCTTGTGTTTGCAGCTTGCCACTTCCTCAGGTTTCTTCTGCCTGATCTTAGGGCTATTTCTCCCTCCCACCCCAGCTCCCATGCCATATGGAACTTGAAATTTCTCCAGCCCATAACATAGATCTTTCAATGGAATGGAAGAGTGGGGTTTCTCTGAGGAAGAAGAATGGAAAAGACAGTCTCGTGTTAATGAAATCACGCTCACACAACAGTGGCTGCAACCCGGTGCCAAGATACGGGTTTTACAAATAGACGTGGGCCAGATTCAAAGACCCATGAGCAGTAAGACAACATGTGCGAGAGTTCATGGGATGGCACAAATGCAGAGGAAGTGGAATACTTCACACAGTGCAGGGTCAGAGTATATCAGGGCTTATGTTTACAGTGTGAATAATGACATTACAGGCTACCTAGTAAGGTTAGTGGGCCATTAAGAATGGTCTTGGGGGGTGAGTTTGTTCAAAGTCCCACACAAGAATTTGCACACTTCCTGAACTGGGACAACTTCCTCAAGCAGGACTCTACAACGAAGCTGGAAACAGCTCTTCTAAGAGCAGAAGAAGCTTCATGCTAGTGGATCCAACTCTACATTGTAGGAATGCATCTTCTAGACTAGGGTATTGAACATTTCAAGATTCATTAGATTCATGTTCTTATTTAAACCTTTGAACCCAGCCTTTCATCTTAAGTTCAGAGAAATGTTTTATCCTCACAATTGTTTTAAGCAGGCTAATTTGAATTTCAATTAACATCAATTAAGCTGATCTACCTTTCCATTGGTTTCAGCTGTTTTAGGCATAGAATTATAGTATTGTAGAGTTGGAAGCGACCATGAGGGTCATCTAGTCTAACCCCCTACAATGCAGGGCTCTCTTGCCCAACATGGGGCTCAAACCCACAACCAGTGTGGGTTGAGAGCCAGTGTGGTGTAGTGGTTAAGTCACGTAATCTGGGGAACCGGGTTCGCGTCTCCGCTCCTCCACATGCAGCTGCTGGGTGACCTTGGGCCAGTCACACTTCTTTGAAGTCTCTCAGCCCCACTCACCTCACAGAGTGTTTGTTGTGGGGGAGGAAGGGAAAGGAGATTGTTAGCTGCTTTGAGGCACCTTAAAGGGAGTGAAAGGTGGGATATCAAATCCAAACTCTTCTTCTTCTTCCCTGAGATTAAGAGTCTCATTATTCAGATGTAGATTTCTCATTAAGACAAATTTGATGTTAAATTGGTTGTGATTGGAAGTGGAGTGAAAGTATAAATCCCAACTTCTGATTCAAGACCATTAATTAAGTTACATTTTCTAAAGCTCAGAGACCAGATTCAGTAAACAAGTCCTTCTAGTGGACTTGCACAAGGCACAAGGACTTCCTCTAGCAAAATGGGGCTTTCCCCATTCCCCTCTCCTCCCCACCACACACTCCCACCCCTATCCAGATCGGCTGTGTAGGGAAGGGTCCAGAACAGCACACTTGGGAGGAGCGTGCAAGCTGAAATGCTTTTGCTGAAGGAACAGTCATCATAGCACTACATTGAATTTGTCTCCCTACTTCTGTAGGTGGCAGAGCCCACTACTGATCATTTCTAACAATAGATCAATGCAGTTTAGTTTTACTATCAGCTTTAACATGGGGGCGAGTGAGTTCAAAGTGTACCAGTTCTAGAGATGCCAGGAGGATGGGTTGCACCTTCAGTAAGACCTGGCTTGATTATTGAAGGGATTGTTGGGATGAATGCCCACAATCTGATGTTCTGAAAAAAATCCCATTGATCTATTCTACAAGATCTGTTCATAAAATATTACCACCAGTTAATACGTAGCATGAACCTTTGGAAAGCAATGACTGTGATCATAAGCATGGTTAGACTATTAAGGTTATCTTGGGTCTAGCATGTGGATAGAATAAGCAGCAGTCAATGTTGCTTGATATCCGCACAAACCGTGAGAAGGCACAGATATAGACAGTGAACTCTGACATAAACATTAAAGAGCAAAAAAAGATTGAATATTGTTAGGACTTTGTGTCTTCCATGATTCGGCAGGTGTGCAGAAAGAGTGGAAAATCTGGCACTTGGAAATTCAGGTTGCTGAGTTTTGGGTGTTTCAGAAGGTCAATATTTGCCTGAAACATTGTGGGTAATATGTGATGAAATCTCAGGTGCTAAATAAATAGCTGAGTGTAAATTCTAGTGGTTGAGGACAGTGTAGCTTCCTGCCACTCCCCATGACTAATAAAATGGAGGGTAAATTTGGCACAAGTGGGATGGGAGAAAAATGGGGCAGAGTTTCATAATTGGTCCTGTATTTTAATTTGTTTAGTGTATTTGAGTCACAGAATTCCATTTCCTTTTTGCATATTTATCACTTCCTGTGTCTTGAGTTTGAATTATTCTTGAGTTCAATATGCACATCTCTGGATGTGATGTAGTTCCTCTTCTCCCACTTAAGGATCCGTTTGTTGTGGATCTTGTGTAGGAAGCGTCAGTGTTCTGTTCATACACTGTTTCCCCTAGTGTTCCGGTGGTTTCACGAAACACTGCTTCTTCCTAAGAATGCATATAAAATATGCACTTTATTTCTTCAAAATGCTCTTCTTAATTATATCCCTGAAGAGACAATTTAAAATTGCAATAGCACAGATTAAATTTTAGAATGCTTGCGCACAACCTCTGATTAAACTCTGAACAGTACAGATAATATTGGTAGAATTGAACTTGGTTAAGTATGCCAATGTGCTTTTTAATTCTTAACCTGAATTTGCTTAGTACCACATTAGCCCTTTAAAAATGTTTGGAAATAAATTGAGATAGAGTTTGATGGACTTAAGGTCGTATCCTATATGCCTTCCAAATATGCTCCGCGGGTTGGGAAAAAACATCAAGCAGATTTGGGAGCATCTGGAGGTTAGAACAGGAAGGAGTTGTTCTGTACACACAGTAAGTGGACCACAGTCAGTGGAAGGTCAGGGAAAAGAAAAAAGCTTTAGCCTTAACAGTTCAAGCACTTCTTATCAATGGTAAACTGTATGCTTGGATTGTATTTTACATCAATTTTATTAAAGTTAGTTTTAGCATCTATCAATTTGAGCCTCATAATTCTCCCTATTTAATGTTTCAGTATCAGTTTTATTTGCAAGGCAGATCTTCATCCCAGTTAGTTCACATTTTATGTACCTTATGCTTCTAACTACAAATGAAGCCTTACTCATTTTTTAAAATACCAAGGCAGCCAATCTTTATTGTGCCAAGCCTGTTTGTATCTTATACATGGTTAAGTACAGAGATTAAAGATTTGTAAGCACACACCTCGCCACTTTATAATTTCCCCCTATCCTAAATTATTTTTTATGTTTGCTTTTACAAATCAGTCATTGCCTCCCAGGAAAGATCCCTGCATTGCAGGGCGTTGGACTAGATGACCCTTAGGGTCCCTTCCAACTCGTATGTTTCTATGATTCTATGAAATACAAGTACTGTAAATCCCCAAATTCTCGAAGTAGTTGTATAAGGAGTTTGACTCCGTCCCATCAGTCCCTATTCAACATAATGACTTATCACAATGAATCATAAAAGTCTCTGGAGGTCTCCTGACAGTTTATTCTAATGATTGATTACCTGGTTTTTGCAGTATACAAAATTATTGTTCTTTAGGATATTCTTCCATACAGCAGAATGGAGGGGAAATAAAAGTAGTGAGGAGTTAGGTGCTTCAGAGTACTTAGAAAGAAATAATACTTGGTGTGACCATGAACTATAAAATACTTACCTTCGGAATGATGCTTCTCTGTGCATCAAAACAATATTATCAGTGGTACACATGCATGTTTTGTGAGTGGTGCAGTATGAAAAGAAATTCAGGCCTTGAATGGGTGTTGAATATTAGAACTATATGTAAGGATGGGGTTGGTTAAAAGTGCTTCTCAGTTAAATACCAATATTAACCGTTTTTCCCCACCAGCCATACAATTGCACTTTCTCTTACTTCAAATAGTATTACTGGTTTTAAAGGCTATACACTTAGTGACAACTGTGTCTGCTGTAGCCTAAGCCAGTGTTTCCCAACCTTTTTTGGGCAAAGGCACACTTGTTTGATGAAAAAAATCTCGAGGCACACCACCATTACAGCCCCGTGACGTCAGCGCGCAGCGTCACACCGGGAGGGACGCACGAAAGTGAAAGTTTCCATTTTTTTCCTCCCCCTTGCCGGGGAACCTCCAAGCTTTGGGGGTGGGGGGGAGGAGGCAGCAAAGCGAGGCAGGAAGGAGAGCGCGGCTTGGCTGGGTGAGCTTTGGCAGGGGCAGGGAATGAGAGCCGCGATGCGGGCGCTGCGGACGGAGGCGCTGCCTGCCGAGCTCGCAGGCAGCCAGGCAGGCAGACGGCGAGAGCCCCGCGCTGGGCGGCCTCTCCTCGCCGCCGCCGCCCCGCCTCTCGCCGCCTGACTCGCCCGCCTCCCTCCAGGCAACATCTCGCGGCACACCAGGCAACATCTCGCGGCACACTAGTGTGCCGCGGAACAGTGGTTGGGAAACACTGGCCTAAGCAATTTTGGAGATATGATGTCACTCAGAGGAGCACATAGATGCTACATCACTGCAAACAAATATGTTGTATTTCACTTGAACTAAAGTAATATTTATCCTAAGATTGCTTACCACAACAGAAATAACTGTATTTGGCATGAAACACATTTTCTCTTTAGCTTTTTAAATTGATTATCAGTTTATTCATTAAAATGAAAGACAACGTGAGCGATGTCCCAGGAGTAAATCTTTCTAACTGATATGAAACTATATTATACTTACTCCTTTTAGTTAGTTTAAAAAGCTGAATAAATGGACATTGCTGTCTAAAAGTCCGAGGTTATGGGGATATAATTTTTCTCCATAGTTTTTTTTCTGTTTAGCATTATATTGTGGAAAAGATAGGATTGTACCCTTAGGATAGTTGTTATACTTTCAGATTTTGCCTCAGTTTCTGTAGTATTAAAGATGTATTATTAACAGCTATTATAGATTGTTTCTAGGGTCAGATCCACCCCCCTCCGTTTTGACATGTTGGTTCTGTGAATTTAACCTTTCTTTGAAAAGTAATATGAAGGAGGTAAAGGTAAATTCACAGGTTATTTCATGTGATGCCATTTCAGTTTTTGTGCTTCTGTTTAATTCTGATTCGTTTGTGTCCATTTCCAACATATTCATCCGATCCCTCATTAATTACAATCATAATCAGTGTGACGTAAAAATGACAATGTACAGCAAATTATGACAACTATTGGGTTAGGTATATATACATTTCATCATAAAACAGATGTAGAAATTTCATTTATACCATTCTTGCACATTCTGCTTGGGAGTTTGATAGCTATGTTAATTGTTCAGGGAATATTTTGTCTTGTGTGCCAGTTTTGATTGTATAAATGCATCAATATGAAGTAATATAGTGGCTCAAACAGTGAGGTGCAGTAACAGCCTCCTGGCACTGGTGTCACTGCTACTTACTAGGAGAGAAAGGCGATGGCGATATCACTTTTGTGTGGATGCACTGGTGGAACCAATCTTGGCCTTTGAAAGGCATTCCTATGAAAATACAGTGGTACCTCGGGTTACATACACTTCAGCTTACAGACTCTGCTAACCCAGAAATAGTACCTTGGGTTAAGAACTTTGCTTCAGGATGAGAACAGAAATTGTGCTCCAGCGGTGTGGCGGCAGTAGGAGGCCCCATTAGCTAAAGTGGTGCTTCAGGTTAAGAACAGTTTCAGGTTAAGAACAGACCTCCGGAACAAATTAAGCACTTAACCCGAGGTACCACTGTACAGTAGAAGTTTGCTAATCTAGACAGTGGTTTAGGTTTATAGCCATAATTCGCAGAATAATTAGAAACTGGAATTATATGTAGCACGTGGAAATTAATGTTTAGGATAATGCTGTATTAACATATCTTAATATGTGTGGAGTTTTATTTACTAGTATTCAAGATAAGGTATTTGATTTTAACGGTATAAGCGAGAGAATTACACAATTTAAGGGCAATAGCCAAATCTAGTCATACTTAAAGGAACCTATTGAAATAAATGAATTGAAATATCTTTAGCCTGTTTGGCTCTAATAAGATAATAATGCTAGACAGAATATGTATTCCATTACATTTTGCTTTCCATACTGTCAAAAGCACAGTCATTTGCTTCAAAACTCGTCAATCTTTTCTAACTTCTTTTAGTGGTCCTGAAGTGTCTTCTAGAATAGGTTAGCTCGTTCTATATTGTTTCTCCCGAAATGGTTTTCATAAATGGCATTTGTGTAGCGAATCAAAACTTTGAGCCCAGATGAGTTTGAGAGAAGACGTGCTATATCTTCAGTTATTAATTCTTCTGCAAATGGTTTTGCTAATCTGCTGTGTTTGCAGATGAGTGCCTTATTAAAACCATCAAATTTTATGATGCCCGTTAGTAGGAATATGAAGTAAGAAAATTACCAAACAAAATTCCCTCTTTTCTTCCTAATGTAAAATTATGTTTACAAAACACTGGTTTCGAGCCAGAAATCAGGAAGATTGCACTGTGGCAGATGTACACATGGCTATAAAAACGTTATTTTTTTTTGCAATAAACAAAACCAAATGAACCTGAAATAAAGTTACTACTATTAAGTTTTGGATTTATTTTTTTTACCCTCTCCTTTTTAATTTAAAGTTTATTAATTTTCTAAGGAACATTTGTATGGTTGAACACCTGTTTCACATTTGAATACTCCCTTCACCATTCTGGGTGGTATTGCAATAATTTTTCATCCCAGCATATTCCATAGCAATTTTCAAATATTACATTTTTGAAATGCATTACTATATGAAAACAATACAGTGGAAACTAAACATATATTTGTACTTCACAGAGCTGGAGTGGACCAGAGAAGTTACTTGCCTTAGATGAATTGATTGATAGTTGTGAACCAACACAAGTGAAGCATATGATGCAAGTGATTGAGCCCCAATTTCAACGAGACTTCATTTCCTTGCTCCCCAAAGAGGTGAGGATTATCACTTAATACTGGGCTCCTGGTACTGTTTGCCTATGTAATGCATCATCTGCCACCTTTAAGCATTTCCTTGCTAATTATAGTATTCATTGTTGTCAGTGTAACACTGTTAATTGGCGTTGAAGAGGACTGCAAGTTGATAAACTGGCATGACTTAATAATGTAATTTTCAGATTAATGTATGCTTGTGAGACCAGTGACTTTGTTTCAGTGACTAGGATATGACCCCTGCTGTTTGTGACAGTTGTTTCTTATATGTAAGGGGTTTTTTTTCAAGAGCTGATTTATTATCCATTGATGATTTCACTCTTAAGGTTTTTAAAAAACGTAATAGGTATTTAGCTTTTCATTTTATCTCTACTACATTTTATGAAGGGAATAAACACCCATATAACTTCTTCAATCAAATTATATTCAGTTTTATAGGATAAGTATGCATGTAGTCCAGAATTCATTTGTATCTAGGTCCCATTGAGGTTAATTTGATAATTTGTGAGAAGCGTGAGCAGCATTATAAATATATCTGTAGTTGGTAACTAACACATTCAGTCATGTCTGAAGGTAGCTATCAACACTCCCTTCCCGTCCTGTATCTGGCATTTTGATGACTAGGGCTGGTTTACAGTATGAAGTATAAGAACACTGTTGTGTTAATAGGCGACTCCCATGCTTGGAAAACATCTTCCATATTATGAGACCGCCCCAAAATAATATTATTGTAAGTCAGCCTGGGACTAAAAATAAAATATTTACACTTCCTTATTCTCATCATCAGTCAAAACAAACAACAAAAAGACCAGGTGAACGCTTTTGCAACTCACAACCCAGGTCAACAAATAAGATTAAGCCAATTGGAAGCAAGTTCTTAACTCAAGTGCTCTTCATTGAGAACACACAACCTAATGATGGTTTAGTGATATTCCTTTCTCTGGGTTCTTTTAGCAACTACAATAGCAAACACTAATTGTAGTTAATGGAATGGATGGATTTAGTGTTTCTAGTAGTTTTTCTTCACTTTTAGCTCTAGCTGTACTACTATATTATATTGGATTGGTGTTTTCCAATTATACTTTTCTCTTGGTGTAAGCTGGCCCGAGCATCTTGGTGCTTGTAATCTATGGTACATGGGATGCTTACACTTAACAAATGCTTTTACTGTAAAACAATTTTGTCTATAATTTGTTACTTATTTTCTTGAATCAGTTGATTAAAAATAAATGACATTGGTTTTAATTAAAATCCTTTCTTATAGAAGGTGTTACTCTTCTACTAAAAGTGGAACACACTGAATTTGTTTCTACATTAATAATGCTGTTCATCACAGGCAATAAGGAATGTACCCTTGAAATAATCAGTAGTCAAAATAGTTAACATAAGAAGGCTTTTCTCAGAGCTTTATTCAGGAATTGCTAAGTAAAATTGAAAAGGAAAGGCTACCTTTTTTTAAAAAAATGCAATTTTAAGATTTCATCCAAGGAATAACTGACACAAACAGTGATGTCTGTTTCTTTCCTAAGCTGATTGTTTAAATCACCTCTTAAAAGATCTATGGGTTATTGCCATGAAGAATAATAGCTGAAAGATTTTCACATACAAATATGCCAAGTTAATAAGTCAAGTGTGCATATATGCTATCGCATTACTGATTGCCAATAATGCTCCAAGGGCATCAGAACAACAGCAAGGCTTTAGGCAGCTACTGCCAAACCTTTAGCTAGTTCTTGCATTGCTCTTGATTAAAAAACAGGATTGATAAAAAGGAAATTTCAGCAGCTTTCTGCATCACACTGAGAACTAATTTAGTCCCCACACCCACATGTCTTGGCATGGCTTAATGATCACTGTTTTTAAGAGTATGTTATTTATACTCTAGGGCAGATAGTTTTTAAAAAATGTGTGTAATAAGTTTTGCCCAATCCAACCCTTCACCCTTTGAGGTTTGTTGTTGTTTGGTTGCCTGGCACCCTAACCTACGCTAGCAAGACATCAGCTATATCATATTTAACTCACTGGAACTTTCTAAACAAACATAGCCATGACCTGGGTTCCTGCATATTTTGCAAATGACAAAGGTTTACTAAATTCAGCATTGGGATTCATGATTCTATTCTTCCTACAGCCTACATGGCTGTGACACTTTTTTAAAAAGGTTCCCACTTGTCACCAGGAGTTGAAAGAGATGGTGGCAACAAACCTGGTATAGTAAATATATGGTTTCCTTGGGGCTTGTTTGGTTAGTTGGAGCTGCAGCAGTAGCCTCCCAGCAAGGGTCATCACTTACTGTGAAAGGGAAGTTGGGATTGCCAGAAACCAGGTTTGGTTCTGCTGGTGCATGTGCACAATCCTGACATCACCACCACTTCACCCTCCCCTTTTCCAGGAAGCTGCAGCAGCAGTACCACCACCAAGAGGTTATTGCTGTGGCCCCGACCAACTGAGTGAGCCACTCCTGCTTGTACATCATGCTGCTGCATATTCAGTCCTGCTTCCTATGACATAACGGCCCATCTGTTGAGGAGGCATCATTATAGGATGCAGTATTTTACTTCCTCAGGCTTTCTGCCATTACTTGTTCCCACTCTTCAAGCCTCAACCAATCAGAAATGTTCTTGTGTAGGTAGCTACAATGATTGTGTTTTGAAATTGATTGCTGGTTTTATTCATTAAAATTTGTTCATTTTTAAAACATTTAATTTAATTTTTTAATTTAAACTGTTGTGAGATGCTGTAGAAATCAGCCCCGTGATATAAAGACAGGCTAAAAGAAAACCAGTTTGCTGTATTGTTGTCCCTTTAGCAAAATGTTGCTTTAGGTGTGAAAAGTGAGTATACAAAAAGACCTTTTACAGTGTTTGAACAGAGTGATCCTCCCAAGACATCATGATCAGTTGGCATATAGATAGTTTTTTTAAGGAGAGATGCTATGGTAGTAGAATCCCTGATTGGCAAGAGCTTGGACTAGATGATCTTTGATGTACTTTACAATTATATCAGGCATAGCCAAACTCGCACTCCAGATGTTCTGAGACTACAATTCCCATCACCACTGACCACTGGTCCTGTTAGCTAGGGATGATGGGAGTTGTAGTCCCAAAACATCTGGAGGGCCGAGTTTGCCTATGCCTGAATTACAGTGGTGCCTCGCAAGACGAAATTAATTCGTTCCGCAAGTTTTTTCGTCTAGCAAATTTTTCGTCTTGCGAAGCACAGTGTCCGGGGAAGTTTTGGAAAAGCTTCAAAAATCACCAAAAACCTCAAAAAAGGCTACCACACCGCGTTCTATGAGTTGCTCCTCGAAGTCAAGTCGCAACTGTATTAATGGTGTTAAGAAAAGGAAACAAACCTGCAAAAAAGGCAAGACGTTTTCGTCTTGCGAAGCAAGCCCATAGGGAAATTCGTCTTGCGAAGCAGCTCAAAACCGCAAAACCCTTTCATCTAGCGAGTTTTTCGTCTTGTGAGGCATTCGTCTTGCGGGGAACCCACTGTATATGATTCTAAAAAACTCAAAAGGCTCTTTTGTCAACAGGTTTGTTGGATTCTTCATGATCTTCTCTTTTTACAAATATCACTGCCAAGGATGCACTTTTTTCCTTTTTGAGAGTAGGCAGGCAGATAACTACTAAGACATGAAAAATATCACCATCTACTATCATGCTAGGCATGATGTCTTAGAGAGAGCTGTTACACCCTCTCTTTCCTGTAGTTTTTATTAATTATTGAAGGTTACTTTAATGAATGTAATGTGACCTAAAGATATTCATACTAGTTTTCTAAATAAAGTATTAGAGTGAAAACACTTGCCTTAAATTCTCTAACAGAGTGTTTGGCTAAAACAACCTTTCGAATGGCATCGTTGTGGCTGCAGCAAAGAGACCAGGTTGCCAGGGGGTGGGAGCTATGTTTCTATTTTATATCATACAATTAAGGCGTGTGTTGCTAATCAGACGAAAAGGTTGAAATATCCTTTTCAGTGCAAGAGGTAACATTACATTGGTTTGGGTACACTATACAATTAAGAATTCATTGTTGGCCATTTGTTCTGTATTTTAAAAAGTTTTGGATTTTAAAGTTTTATGATACTTCTGTGATTTTGCTGTGCACCACCTTGATAAATAAAATTAGGGATATTGGGGAAGTGCTGCTATCCCTGTGAGACGAAATAGCCAGATGTGTGGCAGGCGGTGAGAGAGAGGGGGATATGATCGTTCTCTCCTGCTAGTTTGATTTGCCTGGTTAGTTACACCATTGGACCACTCTTAATACACGACGGGAGCAGCAGCTGATTTCTTGATTCCCCCACAAAGCTGACTGGAGACTTGAGAATAAACCGCAGGGTTATACAACTGGTTTTCTTCTGCATGGCTTTGTACACCATTTTATCCAGACAAGAAATCTACAGACTTGTCCTTCTCAATCCAAGAAAAGCTCCAGAGGCTATGTGCTGCTTGTGGCTTGGCATGGCTATTGATGTCTGAGCAAACATTTGTTTGTGCAGAAGTGCCAAACATAAAATGCTAATGTGGTTCTGTGCACAAGGGACTCTTAAACAAGGAACAGGCTTTCTGATCACATGCTATATGACTGGAGAGTTGAGAAGAATCACTAAGAGTTCTTTCCCGGCATGACTGGCATCCTCTTATGCTTATTAAATCCACTGCATTTTGCGTAGCTTTTCGTGGCAGAATTCCCCCCCCCCCGGTTTTGTTTGATGGTTTCCATTTTTTAAGTACAATGTAATACAGTATATGTGAATATTTTAGGACCCACCTTATTCCTGTAATTTAAACTGTTTTAAACAATTTTTAATGGGTAATAAACTGTAATAGTAATATTGTATATTTCCTTAAAATCCTCATATTCTCATAGAAGCACGACAGTAGTTTTCATAGAATCATAATTGGAAGGATCATCTAGCCTAGCCTCCTGCAATGCAGGAATATGCAGCTGTCCCTTACGGGGATCGAACCTGCAACTTTGGCGTTGTCAGCACCACTCTCTAACTAACTTAGCTATCAGTTTGCGAAACATAATAGTTTTTTAACATTGTTTCTTTCTATGGGTACTGTTTCTGTTGTAGCTACTTACCTTATACATACGTTGATTGCAAGAACCCAGAAATCTTGACTTGCCTGCGGTTTCTTTGTGCTAGTTCTATTTTCTGTTTCTCTCCCCTGCTCCCAGCTCACCTTGTAATTAGCTCGGTGTCATTTCTGAGCTCAGGGTACTTTCCTCTTTGCATTTTATGCAAACTAAGTGCCACTGTGTTTAGTGGGATCTACTTCTGGATAAGTAAGTGTACTTATGAGGGCAGCCTGAGAGAGCTTTGGAAGTTTAAGCCTAGGGGAACTCAGCCGCCAACACTCTTTTCCTAAGCAATTTTTTTATTATGAAAAGCAGGCAATGAGTAGCTGGCAGCAGCAGAGGTCTTGTACACTTCTTTCTTAAGGCTTGCGTGTTCATAAGTATGCTCAGAAGTGTCCTTTACAAGCCCTCCAGATCACAGTGGCAGCTTTTAATTGTCTTTTGGCCAAGGAGACCTTGGACACTAGAATCTCCATGCATCTGACTGGTGATGGATGCTTCCTGAGTATGCTCAGTCTGATCCAAAATTTGAGAATCTTTGGGTCTGTATGTAATCGGCCCAGGTAAAATTTCAAAACTTGATTTCTGACCCATCTACACTCCTTCTGAAATGATTGCCCCCTAGTCTTAGTTTTTTGAGCGGTCTTTCAAAAAAAAATCACATAGGAGTACCATTTATTTTATGAATTGTTACACTTCTTTCATGAAAAATGCAGTGAAATAAGATAGAAAACCGGTAATTTAAATTATTTATCATTTCTTAGCTAGAGAAGAATTGCTGTTTGCACCCCGTGGTTGTTGGGTTTTTGTGTTTGTTTTTGCCG
The DNA here is from genome assembly GCF_964188305.1 of Podarcis bocagei. Lineage (NCBI taxonomy): Eukaryota > Metazoa > Chordata > Lepidosauria > Squamata > Lacertidae > Podarcis > Podarcis bocagei. Next base: position 40,069,036 of record NC_138134.1, read on the forward strand.
TGACATTTTTCTTTTATACTCGGGTTTCTCTTTAGATTGTATAAATCTTTTGCCTTTTTTGACATTTTCTCTCTCTTTCACAATTGTCTAGCTCCTCAGTTGTTTATTTTAGTTATCAAACAAATGTTTAGGTATATAAAGCCCTTTATTCCTAAGATAAAGAGTCTGTTTAAAATCCCTCCATGGGAGAGTGGCTGTCATGTGTTTACAAAGGAAGCCTTGATTTTATCAACCACAGGAGGAGCAGATGTACCATGTGACTATGCATATAAGAAGCCTCAGGGCACACAAAGGCAGTAGATTTAAACTGCGGGGAAATATTAGGCCATTTGAGGAACAGTATCAGCTATTGCAATGGTTCTGATATCCTAAAGGCTGGGATTGTATGACTACTTTTAACAACTACCACCTACCCATGTTATATATTGCCCCCCGCCTAAGACCTTTAAAGATCATTTAATCTTTCCCTTTTATTGTGTCTCTTTCCACTTCCCATTTTTTTCCTAACGTGTTAGATTATAAATCTCTTGTGCACCACTCATAAATTGAGACTTGTGAAATAATTGTGTGGTTTTTATATCACGCTCCTACCTTTTTTATTACTCCTATCCATCCCTTTAGCTATCTGTTAAATACAGCCAAACCGGTTGTCGAACATAATCTCTTCCGGAAGCCCGTTCAGCTTCTGAAATGTTCAACAACCGAGGCATTACTTCTGTTTAGCTGCAGGAGCTCGCGTGCTCAAGCAGAAGCAGTGTTGGACATTCGGCTTCTGAAAAACATTTTAAAACCAGAACACTTCTGTGTTTTTGGCATTTGGGAGCCAAAACATTCCAAAATAGAGCTGTTTAGGAACCAAGGTTTGACTGTACACCATTCTTTGATATCAAACGTTACTTTTAAACTGCAGTATGAAAAACTGCTCAAAAACAATGCACTCTCATTTTTAAATTTGCCTCCACCGAAACACAAAAGAAAACAGTGTTGCCATGATGAACATTTCCAAAGAAATGTTGCGAAAGAGGATGCTAGCCAGTTAATAGATTTGGGGCGGGTGGGTGGGGGGAGAGACAATGGGAAAGTGGCCATTCTATGTAATGATCACCACTCTGTCTTGCCTTTTTATGTATGTATCCAGTTTGTACTGTCTGTATTCAAGCTGCCTTAATTTCTTTAGTTTATAGAATAATTAAGATTAACAATATAATATTATTGGATTTGAAACTGATTTTATGTATCTAATTGCTGTTTAACAAAATTTCTATAACATTTGATTCTAAGCAGTTTACAAGAAATATTAAAATTATCGATTAAAACAGCTAAAAACAATTCAAAACATTTTAAAAGAATTAAAATAAACAGTAAAAGATTAAAACATTTCAACTTCTATATGTCTGGATAGACTTGCCTAAACAAATATGCTTTAAGCAGGCACTGTAGAAAGAGTACAAGAGAGGTGTCTGCTTGATGTCAGCCAGGAACAAGGTTGTCATTATGATGCCTCTGCCCTGGGCTCCCCTCTGCCCAACAACTTCAGAACAATCCTTGCTGTAGGGCATGCAGCAGAAAACAAGAAAGGGTTGCCGTATCCTCCACCCACCCCCATATTCAGCTGAGAGCCCTTCTTCAAGCAGCTGCCTTCTTCATATACCAGCAGGCAGCAAAACAAATGCAGCAGCAATGGGAGATTCCCACATTCCCCCCCCCCCACCTCCACATTTTCAGAGTTTCTCAGGCAGCTACCTGCTGACTGTTCCTTGTGGCCAGCAGGCAGCAAAACAAGTGAAAGGTGATTCTCTCATTTCTTCCGATACCTCAGCACACACATTTTTCTAAGTCTTAGCAAAGGGGATTGCAAGAGACATTCGAGAGGGGGAAGTGCTTAACCCCTTTCCACCTCTGTGGAGCAGTGGAGGATGTGCAGTTAAACACTTCCTCCCAAATCAGACTACCACCCTGCTGCTTTAAACTTTAAAATCCATGGGAAATACATTGAGACCTCAGTCTGGTCCAACACTGCCAACTTCATTTATCTCTCTCTTCATGTTAGACTGCTGAAGTAGGGACAGTCTTTCCATTTTCTTGAAGTCTTCAAATTTTTCTGCTTTTTTCCCCTGTTCCTGGACCATGTACCTTTGATCACTTGCTTCATATATCCAGCTACAGAGAATACTGGTACACCCTTGTCACACAGGTTAAACAAATATTATGCAGTTACGGTTTTGCTTGCCTTTCTCGGAAAACTTTATTTTCCAAAGCCATTGTGTTAAACTAAATTATCAGTTCTGTCCCATATTCACGTGGTATTTATGACCCCACTAGTATGTCTTAATAGATCATCCTTCTGTCTTGGCTTCTCTGATTTTAGCAGTCTGTTCTACTAATGCATCCACTGTGCTTATGATAATCTTTGGCTATATGAAAATACAAGACACAGTACATTCCCTGAAGTACAGCAACCAGAATGAGTTTAATCTCTGCTTCTTCTTCTTTTCTTCTTCTTTTAAGTTGGCTCTGTATGTGCTTTCATTCCTGGAACCCAAGGACCTGCTGCAGGCAGCACAGACATGTCGATACTGGAGAATTCTGGCAGAAGACAATCTTCTGTGGAGAGAGAAGTGCAGAGAGGAGGGTAAAGTTCATTAAACTATTAATTCAATCATTAAAGGTTGTTGTTTTTTTTTAAAAAAAAGATTTTTCAATGTCCTTTATGGAAAAACAATTCAACATGTTTTGTACATTGTGCTTGGTCTATGTGGTACGTGTACCTTCACCAGCAATAAAAATCCACATATGTGTCAGTTGCAGGCTAAATTAACTATACTTTGTATAAATTAATTAACTGTAAAGGTTAGGAAGCAGAATTGTTTTAAATCCAATAGAAATAGAGGGTTCCAAAAACTCAGAAGGTGAAGCCTACCAAGTGCAAGCAAAACTTCTGTTTGGCAGTTTTTTGTGTTCTTAGCCAATAATCCCTTGAAGGAAAGCAAGAAGTGGTTATTTTAGTGGTTTCTTATCAATTGCACAATCTGGTTAGGTAAGAATTTTCAAAGGTGCCTAAACAAATCAGAAAGCCAGTGTTAATTAAATTCAGTGCCTTTCTCCCATATACTTTTGTGAAACTACTTCAAGGCAACTTACAAAAATAAGCTCTTGCTTATTTTTGTTGTTGTTTTTCCCTGAGAAAATATAAGTTTAAGAAAGACTCTCCAGATGTGAAACCTGGCTGTTGTGTTAAAGGGTGACCAAGTGGATGAAATTGGAGCAGCTTCTCTGTACATAAAAAAAAAGTCTGTTGGTACTTATTGCTAGGATTGTGAGATCAAATGGCCAGAGAACAAACAGACTCTAAGAGGTGGATGTTTATCCACATGTTCCAGCAACCAGAGTTTCAAGCTAGTAATGAGATGCACCAGAGGGTAAAGATAGAGAGGATAACACAGAACCTAAGACTATCTTAGTAATATGAATGAATGAAAGAGATCACAGAATCATTGAGCTGGGATATACAAAACCTTTGGCAGAAACAGTGCTTAAAAGCACTTAAGAGACTTTAAAAAAAATAATTAGTGTCAGTGACATAAAATTCTGAATCCAGGTGCCCAAAGGAAATAATTAGATAAGTAGTATGAGATGCTACACTAAATCTGGGTTAGCTTAGCAGACATAAGCAGCAAGAAACAGTCTGCTGATCTCAAGAAAACAAATCTTAGAACTATGGAAGACTTGAAAATGAAACCAATATATGATTGATAATCTTTGAATAAAATGGAGTTTTGAGATGTAACAGCTGATATTTAAGAAGAGATGATGGGATTGAATTGGTGAGGCTATGTGGATAGATACTCCAGTATTGGCTTTTCAGGTAGATACTTAAGAGGGCAATGAATATTGGTGAAAGCAGCTTCTGCCAACCTGGTGCCCAGCAGATATTTTGGACATCCTGTCAGCCCTGCCCATTGGCCATACTGGCTGAGGCTGATGGGAGTTACAGCTTAAAACATCTGGAGGGCACCAGGCTGGGAAAGTCTTGATTAAAGTACAGAACAGATTTGGACAGAGTGTTATCAGCTGGGAAGTACTGCTAGAGTATAGCAAAGTTGCTAATGTTTTCATTCTCTTGGAAGGAAGGGTGTGAGAGAAAGGAAACTGACATTTGTTGCCTGTTTCTGATTTTTGGTTTTAATATAGGAATTGATGAACCATTACATATCAAGAGGAGAAAAGTAATAAAACCAGGCTTTATTCATAGTCCATGGAAAAGTGCTTACATCAGACAGCACAGAATTGATACTAACTGGCGGCGAGGAGAACTTAAATCTCCTAAGGTAACCATCTTTGAACAAAGAACAATATATAATGAATTAAGTTGGATTGGGGCTTATTCTTATTTAATAGTAGCCAAATTGTTTGACATTTTTAAAAGACACCAAAACTTTAAAAAAAGAACTTTCAATCTCTTCAAGTTTTAGCATTTGTTGCATTTCACCATTATCTTTTGTCATAGCCATAAGTGTTTTAACACATAAAATTGAGTGTGTATTGGGGTGTTGCCTATTCTTAGAACATTAGGTGGCTATATGATCCAGATTCACTGAATGCATGTGCATGTGCTTACATATTCTATATGACCCTATCCTTTGATATATCCATCTTTTGAATCATATCTCTGCTATTTTATGCAATCACCAAGAATTGTAGCATTACAGAGTTGGAAGCGTAATCTAGTCCAACCCGCTACAATGCAGAACCCAAGGTTTGGGTTGTGATTGTGGAAACTCAATTGTCAAGGGGAAAGTAAATAGTCTGAAAGGCAGGGGAAACTTGCACAGAACTCACCTGTGTTGGAGTAGTGTACAGGTTTATATTATAGTCCAGTGGTCTTCTCAAGCCTTTAGGAGCCCCATAGAAAGTGCAGCACTCTGCACACTGTGACATATTGCACCCTTTTGGGGACCCTGCTATTAAATACATAAGACTCTCACTATCCTGTCCATGCATCACAATGACACGTATTTCATTATTTGCATTATAAAATGAAGTGATTTCCAACATACACAATCTAATACCTGATTTGATGAAAGGTTTTGTGTCTTATTTCATATTGTACAAAGAGTTCAACTCCTTCCTCCAATCCAACTAAGTGCCAAGGCACTAACACGACTTATTACAATTTAGTTTGTGCTAACAAACCTAGGTGGGGCTATATATTAATACTTATCCAATAGTATTATGGTTAGTCATGGTTGTGAAACTTTTTTTAATGCCTTAGAGATTAAGCACTAAGTAATTCTAACCACCATGAGAATATTTAACTAAGGCAGATTAAAAATGCAGCATATATCATTGTTTGGAAACCACAGGAGATTGCTGCAGGCATGTTCTAGGAAGAAGAAAGCACTACAACTGGTGCCTTACTGCTTCCCAGAAACGATCTGGACTGTCCAGAGCATATCATTCACCAGCCTGCATGTATCAAATACTAACTATCAAATACTAGCAAGCCTTTTGATATGTAAATGGTTGCTACAGGGATTGTGCTTTTGGCCTTTTCAGTAGTAGTAGGAGATGATGTTAAGGTGGATGTTAAGGTGTTAAGAGTTGGTAGCTACTTGTCCATGCAAGTAAGTAAGTAAGTAAGTAAGTAAGTGGTAATTTGCATAGTTGCAACAGACAGAAAAAAAGTAAAATTGTTTGTTAGTAAGAAAAATTGCAGCATTAAGAAGAGAAATCTAGTTTGTTCCTGTTGGTAAACTAGCTTTATGCGTAGAAAGCAGTAATAACAAAAAATTGTAAGAATCCAACCTGTAATTTCTATACATGAGTAGTAGTGAAGTATATGTAAATTCTTCTATATTGTCAGGTGCTCAAAGGTCATGATGATCATGTGATCACTTGTCTACAGTTCTGTGGCAACCGAATAGTGAGTGGCTCTGATGATAATACATTAAAGGTTTGGTCGGCAGTTACAGGAAAGGTAAGCCAAATTGTTAATTGTGTTCTAATCAAATTCATCCTAAATATGTTGACGGAATTTTTCCTGATCAGGCATACATTAGCTGCATGCTACGTCCTCTCCCATTCTGAAACTGAATTATGGTTTGTTTTAAACTAGAGATCCCAGTTAATGTCTGAGCCGGGCCACTGAGTGTTAACTCAAACTGACTAGTAATTCTTGAATTCTGTTACTCAGACTTCATCAGAAAAGCACAAGAAAAGCTTTAAAGTATATGGGCCAGGTCAACTAAAAGCTGTTCTTTCACCAGTGCAAGAGATTGGAGGGTTTCTTTTGGGTGGTTTAGAAATGCCACAAAACTTACTGTCTCAGCAATGCATGAACTCTACTGCACATGTTTGCAGAACAGCAACAGGGATTCTCTTCCTTTGGCTCCCAGTTTACTGGATCCAACTCATAATTATTATATGTCAGGATATTTTTGTAGTATTCTTACATTTATTTATGATAGTTTCAAATGCACTTTATCCTATTGAAAACGTTATTTGATTTTTTCATAAAAACTTGTATTTTTATAAGTTACTTTGTGCGCTCCACCAGAGTCACAACTCATACATCATTAGAAGTAAATGGTAGTTCTTTGACAGTAATTTTGCTATGGAATTATTTGCCACATATTTTCCAATAAATATCAATATATGTTTATCATTTCTGTGTCTGATGTATATTTTACCAACATGTATCATGTTTCTAAATGTTTGTCTGCCTGTCTTGTATTCTTTTATATGAATCCAATGTTATCAATGGTAATTTGTTAGCAATCCTCTATCTAAGCTTGTTTTCTCATATTCCAAATGGCAGACAGAGCGACTTCAGTAACAAATGTAAGACTTTTGTTAAACACTGGCATTGAATTAGACTTAAAATAAAGCTTGAAAGTCATTCAGTAGAATTCACTGAGAACAGATGTCACAAATAATGGCTGTCCTTGATAGTCAACCAAATTGTGGTTTCCAGAACCCCAGTTTCCCCTTCACTACGATCCAGTTTATGTCTACAGTATCCAATGGGACGAACTCCCATTGGAGTCAAAGCCAGTGCTGCTGTGTAGGCTTCAACAGTAGATGCTACCTATTACTGGTATACTTACTAGAAGTTAATACATCTAGGATTAGGATCAGGCTGCTGGTCTCTGATCTTTATCTGTACTTCTGCTTGAAGTCAGAGGCAGTGCCCATCTTCCCTCCCCACAGTCCATGCTTGGAGCTGCACTACAGAGGACTTTGGAAGCTCAGTACAGTTGCCATGGTTATCCCTCTACAACTTCAAAGTTGAGGCTTGCAATCCAGTTTGAAGTTGGGAAGGAAGGTTGGAAACTGACTGGTTTTTAAACACACCCACACCTGCTTTTCCCTTTCACTAAAATCCTGCCATGAAAGGTATTGCCTCATGTAAAATTTACAAATCCAGCTAGGACTTACATTTCTCAGTGTGGGAATGGGGGGAAGTGAGACACCCCCCCTCCCATTTATAAATGCAATACTGCTGCATTTGAATTATGATATCATCACTTGCCTGCCAGTGTAGTAGCTTCGTAACAGATTATAGCATATCATGAAGAGTTGGGTAAATTCATCTATCTTTTGTCATCTGTCCTCTTTGTCTAAATGGTAACCATGACAAATGCTTGCTTTCAGTGTCTAAGAACACTTGTTGGACATACAGGTGGAGTTTGGTCATCACAAATGAGGGACAATATAATCATCAGTGGATCTACAGACCGAACCCTTAAAGTGTGGAATGCAGAGACCGGAGAGTGTATACATACATTATATGGGCATACCTCAACTGTGCGTTGCATGCACCTGCATGAAAAAAGGTAACTGTTTATCAACAATTGTAATTTGATTACTTCTTCAGCTTTCCTGTACTTTACATTAAATCAAGCTTAATTAAGTTTCAGTTGGAACAGACAACTCAGTTAATGAAACTTATATAAGCTTCAAAAACTTAATTGCAAAAATTAATATTTTAATATAAATCTATTCATACAATCTGAAATAAATAATGAATAAATAATCCTTACATTTGTAATGAGTTTTTATGCACAAATGTAGAAAAAAAAACCCAATCACATAGAAAACTTTGCAAAGGAGAAAAGGGGGAGAAGACCTGAAAAGTGCAGGAATAGAACCACAAGGTGGATATTTAATCATGTAATCAGATAATTGTTTTCTACTAATAGCCTCTTTTCTTTTATAGCCATCCTACTTGTTAGTGTGGTAAAATCACCTCACTTTAATTGACAAAAGGAAAGGCTCTTTCTTTCTCTGCTTGTTTAAACATTACTTTAAGTTTTCGCTCAATTTAATAATTGCCTTTTTAACACTGAATTTCTTGCATCAAAAGTAGACAGAGTTGTAGCTTCTAAGTCCAGATCTTAAAACAGAAATAGAGCAAAACTTTTAAGCGTAAAAGGGGAGAACTAAAGATAACTTCCAGATGCAATTTTGCTTTAAAAAGAATAATAAAATATCAATTTGCAAACCCATTATTAAAAGACACGTGACACATGCTTATAGTTTTGAACTGGGGTAATTCATGAACCTGTAATCTTCATAGGCTGATTATTCTGTACCAGTTAAGGAGAAGTGCTAAAGGGGAAAGACATCTTTAAAGTCCGGGTCCACATTAGTAGGTAATGTTGCTTCAAGGACATTAGCAAGTGCACTTCATTTCTAACATTCTCAGATGGTAAGCATAGGTTCGTTGATCCAAAGCTACTAACAGCTTGCTGCTGGTGAGGATAAGGCTGTCAAATATGTTATGAGGAGTGGCATTAGAAAACCAAGCTTGCTTACATTTTTCAGTCTTAAAATCTGGTGCCAAGATTTCAGAAGCAACGGTTGTAGCCACTGTGTGTGTCAGTAGGAATGGGTTAATTACCTGCTTTTATACATAGAACTTATTTAGGTAGCCGTCTGAACTAAATACAATTAAAATGGCCACATAAAACTAAATGCAGCTTTTGTTTTTCTTTTTCCCCCCCTCCTAGAGTTGTCAGTGGGTCTCGAGATGCTACCCTGAGAGTTTGGGACATAGAGACAGGCCAGTGTTTACATGTTCTGATGGGTCACGTAGCTGCAGTCCGGTGTGTACAATATGATGGCAGGAGGGTTGTTAGTGGAGCATATGATTTCATGGTCAAAGTATGGGATCCAGAAACTGAAACCTGTCTACACACCTTGCAAGGGCATACTAATAGAGTCTATTCATTACAGGTAAGCATACTGCATCTGGTGCTATAAGTGTCCTTCAATTTTCCACTAATAGTTATGGACGCCGAATGGAATATTTGCTGAGTAGCCAGCAAATAATAAAAGTGAACCATGTTCTATGCATCCTTGGTTTCCTTTCTCTTCCGTCCTTTGTCTCTCTAGTCCTCTTAATTACATTATAAGCTTTAAATAAAGAGAGCTTGACACTGTGTTCCTACAATGCTGTGAGAGCAACTTTCGTACCAATCTTCGCTTGCATTGTAGGAAAGGTCAACTGTATCCACATTTATCTTACATTTCATTCATTTAAAACCTGTCTTTCTTCCCATAAGGGAGCACTTGCAATCATACAAACCACAATCCAAAATTATCCATTACCAAACTCTACAACAAAACCACACTCTGGTTTTGTTTCAGTGATGGTTCCGTTTACTTTTAATTTTGGTAGTTATTGCTTTTTTTAATTTTTAATATTACTTTGGGGCAGAAAGGCAATTTATAAAATATTTTAAATAATTAAAATAGAACACAGATTCAGGATTAACTGAATAAGAAGTTTTAATATACTTCCTTATGGGGAAAAAAACTATACAGGCAGCAAAGGGGACAGTATTCCATAGGTAATGGAGGTTTCATTGCCAAAATGATTCTGCCCCTTGTAGAGGTCAGTCTCACTGAGCATGGCACCACCATATTATCATAATGCATTGCGAGATATACTCTGGATGGCACCTTGGGCCCTAACCATTTAGGCATTTAACCATTTAGGTTAGTACCAGCACCTTCAATTCAGCTCAAATAAATGGCACATTGTCCATGCAACTAATATTGGTTATTAACTGGGTTGGGGAGAAGGTTTGATTTGATCCACTGTTAGCATGGTGTTTCTAGATAGCAGAACCAGTAAACCAGAGAACATTTTTATCTGCTAATTCATCTTTAGAATATTCTGGTGCTTGACTTTGTAGAACATCCTCTAAACAGTGTGATGATAAATGTCAGTGAAGGAAGGAATAGAAATCTATTAATGACCTGTATTTAAGTTGACCAAATAGCTGTCTTTGCCATTTTAGCTTGTTATGGTGTGGTATAAAAGAGTGAATTCAGGTATTATTAGAGCCAGGATGTGGAAAATATAAAGAGCTATTTTTGTTGGTATAGTGCAGTGTTGCACCAACCATGAAAATAAGTTTTCTCCAAATAAATTGTGCTGCTGGCATTTAAATAAACTGGAGCTCAATACTTCTAGTGAAACCTATACACAAAGCATTGAAATAGTTCATTTGGTAATTATAAAAAGTTGAGTTATAGGAATTTTATGTTAATTGTTTTCCTTGCCTCACACACATGCTTAAAATAAAATTTCTGCTAAAATGTTTAATGTATGTATAACATCATTAATTTGCATGATATGTTCTAATTGAATCTTTTGGGTCATAGTTATTTCAACTTAAAATAGATCAAGATGCACCATATATAAGATGGAGAAATATTGCAAAAAAGGACAAAAAGGGAAGGCTAAATTTACAGTGTTTCCCTTTTCTTTGATTCTGATGTGTCGGGGAGAGTGAGACTTGGTGAATCACTTGTGAGGTTGCATTGTTGAGGCTTTTTAAATGAACTGTGTCAAATTGTGCAGTTTTTCTTTTCCTTAGACATGGATGCTGCATTGGTTCAATGAACACTTGGTTCCTTGAGACTTAATGCGGTTTAATGGCTAAATTGTGCTGTGAAATTTATCCGGGAAGATCTAGGTTACAGCCCACACTTAAGCATAAAACTCACTTGTTGGTAAGGATAAAATGAAAGGGGTGGGGGTGGGAATAAGAGCACATGTGCAGTTTTACTCCTTAAAAGAAGCGTAGGATAAAAACGTAATATATGAAAAATTAACCAAATGCGGTCCATCTGTTAATTAACTTGGTGTTACTAAAACAGAGTTAAAGTAGTATCCAGTGTTCTAAATGGACCGTATTAAATTAGGATAATTGAAAATTCAATGAAAATACAGTACTTTAAAAAAGGATTGTAAGTGGTTTTGATGATTGCTGTATATATCATTGATGGGTATACTAAAAAGAATTGCAGGCCAAAAACTTAATTATATATATAAAACTGTAAAAAAAAATTAGCACAATTTAAAAGATAAATAGAATAAAGCTTAATTGATACAGATAAGTTCATTTCATCTGATAAATTGCTTGGTCATGTCTTTCATCACTCTTGAATTTCAGAGGTGGTCTTTTAGCTTGCCTACTGGTATTCTAGCATTGTATGGATTGAAAAAGCTTAAGCAGAAGAATAAACAGCTATTCTTAGATATGCTAGAACTCCTGGACTAGACTTACATGCACATTATATATAATGAGTAAATAATCCTGTAGGCCCTCCATAAGTACAAGATGAGTTTCACTCATGTGCGGAATGAGTTTTACCCCTCTTTGCTACTGCCTTGGGGAAATAGAGTTTATTTGAACACTGTAGTCTGACTGCTTTAAGTTGCTTTGCTACATATGAAAACCTGTGCATTTACAGGTGTACCACTTTAATCATGTGACACATATAAGAACCTTCAAATTATAATTATAATCTACAACAGCCCATCCTTTCATCATTGGTAGTGTAAGAATAAATGAAAACATCATCTGGCATTAATTTAATTTTGGATCTAAAGGCTGCAAAGGCCTGCCTTATAGAGGAAGGAAACTTTTAGGTTCTTCTCTTGAGTTTGATGAGGATATTTCTCATTGCCAATAAATTTGCTTTTTGATATAACTTCACTTTAATTGCTTCTTTGAGAGGATTGAATGGAGAACAGAATTAAGTAACAATTTAATCAAAGCTTTGATTACTAGATGAGAGCACCATATTTAATTGTTCCATCTGTTCAATGGTTATTAATGTAAAATATTTCCTATTAATGTAATAAGCATGATATTAGAAATATTAATATTTCATCATTTTAAGATGTATTGACATTTTAACTCATCACTGTGTGCTTCAATTCCTTGTGGTTCTCAGCAGTCTGTATTTTGGGGTGAATGCCAGATTTTTAGGGATTCTTTTTGGGGGAAGTGGGGGCTGTTCCTGCTGTTGCTGTATGCCTTTCAATCTTAATTTGTTATTAGGCAAGGGCAATATATATTTGGTTGATCAAGCTGGAAATTTAAACCAATCAAAGCTTGCATCTGTATTAAAATAATGTGTTTTTTTAATACACAGCATTAACAGGTAATATTAAAATAATATACAAGGATGTAATGAAACATGCTCTAGATTAGCCCTTTTCTCTTTGAAAGTGAAGTGGGACATACTACAGATCATCTTTGTGATTTAGGGAAACCCTTGTGTATCTGTAAGTAAGGTTCCGGCTAGTTTGGCCATAGTCACTTGTTCCAGGTACATGTGGAGTAGTTCCTTGAGCAATTTGAGTCACAGTGTAGCCTATATTTGGATATCAAGAAATTAAACCAGAGAAGCTGGGTTTAGGCAGCAGTGAGCAATCTGAAATGATCTTACTGTTTCTGAAAGTATATCAGAAATGCTTATCCCCAAAAAGTTTTTGATTTGAGTTTCTACTGAAATGAGGCTGCATTTTAATGTTGTGTTTTAATCAATTGTTTTTATACCTGGTGTTAGCCGTCCTGAGCCTGGTCTTGGCTGGGGAGGGCGGGATATAAATAAAAATTATTAATTATTAATTATTATTATTATTATTAATTATTATTATTATTATTACATATCTAGCTATGTATGGGACTGTAGAAGTAAACATAATCAGTGTTTACAGATTTTTTTTAAACAATAAAAATATATTAATTTAGTTCACATTTCCCCCCTTAGTTTGATGGTATCCACGTGGTGAGTGGGTCTCTTGACACTTCAATCAGAGTTTGGGATGTAGAGACCGGAAACTGCATTCACACATTAACAGGCCACCAGTCGTTAACAAGTGGGATGGAACTCAAGGACAACATTCTTGTCTCTGGGAATGCAGATTCTACAGTCAAAATCTGGGATATCAAAACAGGACAGTGTTTACAAACGTTGCAAGGTAAGCTTCTCATGGTCTTATGGAACTAAATGTAAAATTCTCACAGGACAATGCAGTATTAATGACTCTACACATGCAGTTATAAATTGAACACATGCCTAAGATCTGAATACAATAAAGAGGATAGGCTCATCTGCTGGTGGGAAATGAATATGGGGGGAAATACTCACTTTTGCATCTTCCATCTCTGTTTCTGCTGTTCTCTCTTGATATCGCTGAATGATTTGTTCTGTTGTAATAGTTTCTTTTCGTTGGCAAGAAAAGTATAATAAATGGCAGTCAGATATGCTATAATAGCAAAGAGGAAGGAACTAGTTTTTCCTAAGCAATTAAATACTTAGCCATTGAGAGAGAGGTCATAGGAATTTTGACACCCGTAAGCATCCTGTCTGAATTTATAATTGCCCATCTATGGTAGTGAAGCATTCTGGAGTGCTTTCTGCCCAAACCCCAAGTTGCCACCCAAAAGGTAGAAAAGATACTTTGACTCTGCAGTGGGTCACTTTGACTCCACCCCTCCCTCAGTTCTTTCCAAATGTGGTTTTCCTACGGAATTAGTTTCTGACCAGGATATTATGCCCTGGGCTTTCAAATGACACCTTGCAGGAGCAGAATGTCTGCGTGTCTTGGAACCTTTCTCTGGAAAAAGACCAACTGGCCATGTTGCGTAATTAAAACTGAAGTATTCTACAGGATAAAATTAACACTAGAGAAGTGCTTCAATTGTACATTTAGCCAAGCTGTGTTCTAAATGAGTACCTAGTACTTTGCAGAAAAGAAAGGAACATAAATTTTAACAAATAAAATAAAGCAAGAAAAACAAAGCTCCAGAATCAGACACACTCTCCCCCTTTGTCCTTGGGCATCATTTTTCTATGAACTGACTGTCGGTGGTTATTCACTGATCTAGTAGAAATATTTATTGCTGAAGAAAACAGTCTGAGACAGTTGAAAATTTGTTCAGGTTATTTAATCTAATTTATTTACTCTAATAAACCACATTAATCTGAAAAAATGCAGTCATTAAAACAGCAACTCATTATTTTCATTCGGAAGTTATTGAGACATTCTAGTGGCTGGAGGTTAATTGGAAAGGCAGACAGTACATAAGAACACGCTGCCTATTCATATAAATCAAAAAGAATGATTTCAGAGTACGTGTGGCATTTAAAAAGGTGAAGAGTGGGGGAGGAAAGAAAAATGTTAGCGTTTCTTTTGTTTATTGCGTGGACATATATGCATAGATATGTAGGCATATTCTTTTCAAAACAAGTCTTTAAAAATAAGAGTCTGCTTTTTTTTAACATACTATCAGATTTGAAGTATGGTCTTTACAGGCTTTTATCCATAAGTTATTATGGAAAGTCCATCATGCAGTTAAGCCAAATACGCTGCTTATTATTCTCAGATTGGAACCTTTCGTTAAAGTTTGGTTATTTATGTGGGTTGATGAGAAAATGTCATTAAGAAGGCAGACTTGCAAATAAAAATCAAGAACGCACCACACACTGCTCTATTCTCCTCTCTGCTACATGAAAGAATGACTCACACAACTGCCACAGGGATGCATTGTTTTCCCCTAGTTGGAAAAGCACTATGGATAGATTTCAGATGGCAAAAGACGAGCAGCCTTCTCCATAGACACCTCCTTCTACAGCCTGCATAGCTTTGCAAGGTCATCTTCAGATAAGATGGACAAGCACTGCCAGCCTGCAGGATGACTCTCAGTTTCTGTGCTCTCTTTCTTCTTGCCCAAGAAAGAGAAATCATGGTAGCTGCCACTGTATATCATGCTATTTCCTCAGGTGTGTAAAGTACAGCACTATGACAGCTGTTAATTTCATATTGGTTTCTTCTTTTCTCTCGGCAAGGTGTTTTTAAGCCAGGAGTACTTCTTCAGTTGCTTCATTGGCTACTGGCAAATTTTCCTCTACTTTCTGTTTTTGATCTATTGAACAGATTACACACTAGCCTCTGTCTGACATTTCCCTTGTTTCCTGTCTTCAATTGCTTTAGGTCCCAACAAGCATCAAAGTGCTGTGACCTGTTTACAGTTCAACAAGAACTTTGTAATTACCAGCTCAGATGATGGGACTGTAAAACTATGGGACTTAAAAACGGGTGAATTTATCCGAAATCTGGTTACATTGGAAAGCGGAGGCAGTGGAGGTGTGGTATGGCGGATCAGAGCCTCTAACACGAAGCTAGTTTGTGCAGTTGGAAGCCGGAACGGGACTGAGGAAACCAAGCTGCTGGTATTGGACTTTGATGTGGATATAAAGTGAAGCTTGAAAAGATTATTTTGTCCAGAAATGCAAATAATGTTCTATCCTCCCTCCCTCCCTCTGCAAAAAGGAAAAAAATAAAATCCCTTGTCCTTGGTGGTGCAGGATGTTGGCTTGGGGCAACAGATCCTAAAGACCTACAGACTACGAAGGAGAAGACACAAAGTTGACGAACTGTAACTGACAAGAGAGGCATTTGCTGTCTCATTACATCGAAAGCTTCACTTTTGAATGGGGGCAGCTTTGCAAAATATGACTTTCCAAATCAAGCCAGGTGCAATTATTTCTTTTGTGTGTTCCTCTCAGTGCTCGTTGAGCATGGTGGAAACTTAAAAAGTTGTTACGATTCTTGTTAACCCTGTTCTTTTACCACGGAAATCTAGAAAGGAGCTTCATACCTCCATTATTAGTTACTGATTGTCTTTCAAAGAAGAGAGCATCTGTGACAGCAAAGAGTCCTTTCCATGTGTGGAAAAGCTAAAATCTTACTGTGAATTGTTTTTGTACAGTTTTACAGCTTTTTTATGTTAATTTTGCCAACCATTGCCAATGTCAATCACAGTATTAGCCTCTGTTGATCTTATTAACTGTTGCTTCCATCTATGCTCTTCAATGCATAAGTTGCTCTGAGGTGGCAAGTTGTCCAGAATTTGGAGATTCCTCAGATGGTTTTAATACATGATGCTGGTGCTAGAAGTAGGTCTTCAACTCTGGGATTGTTGTCCCACCCCTGTACTGTATTCCCAGTGGCCAAACTTATTTATGCTGCTAAATGAAAGGAAAAAAAGCAAATTATTTTTATTTTTTTTCTGCTGTGACGTTTTAGTCCCAGACTGAATTCCAAATTTGCTCTAGTTTGGTTACGGAAAATAAAAAAAAAGACTTTTTGCCACTGAAACTTGAGCCAACTGTGCCTCTAAGAGGCTGAGAGTGGAAGAGTTTCAGACAATTTAGAGTGAAGTTTGCTTGCAAGTAAAGAATTGAGAGTGCGTGCAAAGCTTTTTCTTTTTTTTCTTTTCTTTTTTTTCTGGGCAAAAATTAAAACACATTCCTTGGAACAAAGCTCTTGCGGCCTGTTCTGTGGGGAAACGTTTCTTTGTGAGGGCTGTGGTGAATGGAATAAACAGACATAATGAAACTGACAAGATGTTTTTTTAAAAAAGAAACATACAACAATGAAAATAAATTGCTGGTCAGTCTTAGTGTTTTACAGAATTTGAGAAGAATGACTGTTACAGTTTTATGGTGGTGAGGAACTGACAAGCAAAAGCGATTTGGTTTTTGTGGTAAAGTTGTCACATGAAAAAAAAAATGCAATTATCAATTGGTTTGCCTCATTCTCCAAGAGCCACAACTCAAGCTGAACTGTGAAAGTGGTTTAACACTGTATCCTAGGCGATCTTGTTTCCCCTCCCCCCTCCTTTTTGGTTTATTTATAGTCTGATTTTTTTTAAAATCAGATTTCAGTTTGTTAATTTTAGTTATGTAACAACCTGACAGGATGGAGGAAAACGACCTTTAAAGGGATTGTGTCTATGATTTGATTCACTTAGAAATTTTATTTTCTTATAACTTAAGTGCAATAAAATGTGTTTTTTCATGTTAATATGTCTTCCTTTCAATAAATATCGTATTTAGGTTTGGATCAAGCATAGGATTTGGCAGACACATAGATTCTTAAAACAATCATAGTTTAATTTTACTGAAAGGTCTTTAACAAGCTGTTTTTCACAATTTTAAAGAAACTTCTTAAAATTTAAGAATCTGTGAGGAAAACTGTCTCAAGAGCAACTATTCTTTCTCCTTTTCTGAGGGTTGTTGCCTTGCTTAATGAACCTTACTGAATTTCACATGGGGGTAATATCCAAAGATTTTATTCTGGAGCATGCTGGTAAAATAGAAGCAAAAGAAATGCAATTTGCACTGTATACAAACATGTTTCTTGAAGTTCTAACAGTTTCCTCTGAAAGAATTTTGAGATAGAGAACAGAGTATTAGAATTCATTCTTAATCTTGCTATGTATTTTGATTGACGGAAAGACATAAATTTGTCATTCTCCCAAATCATGTCCCTATGGGAGCAGGAAAGGCCCCTACGGAAAGCTGAGAGAGAAAGAAGGTAGCAATAGACTGTGTAAGAAGGATCTGCAAATGAAAACGGCTACAAAACAACCTGAGCAGAGTGCTTTTGTGGCAGCGGCAGCAGCAGTTATAACCACATCTCAGACCTATTTACAGGCAAGTCAGAGGGCCTGCGCAGGATGAGGAGAGGGGAGATTGTTCCATTGGGCCAGCACAAATGTTTGTGCTGATGGAATGCTCTTCTTAGTGCTACGTTGAATTCCACCCAGAATATTTTATGTCCCGCCTATGCGGTAATACTAAAAATCTTGGTTGTGCTCCGCCTCCTTTTCCTTTTTCAATTTTGTCTTTGATTAAATGGAAATTCAAATTTGGTGAATGGAAGGGACAGATCCCAAGTATGTGCAAGCTTCCATTGGACACTTACAGGTAACATTCAAAATATAAAGGTGTTGCCACCCAGGGGCAGAGGAAGGTGGGTGCGGGCTGCCCCAGGTGTCACCACTGAGGGGGGTGACAAAATGCCAGGCGGCACTCACCATGGTGCCTGCAGCATGCCCAAGCCACACGTCTCTCCTGGGAGAGATGCGATGGCTTAGGCGCGCGCAGGCTCAGTGCTGTCCAAATGGTCTGCCTGCTGCCTCCCCCCCCCCAGCTATAGGGCCGCTGAGTGGGAGGAGGCAGGCAGACTCCGGAGGCCCCACAGTGCGCCTCGCCCCGTCCCTGGGCGCACCGCCCCATGCGCCCGAGCGGCTTCCTCCGCCATGGCTGCCACCACTATTTAAAAGCCCTGTCTCAAATTCTTACATTTCTCTACCAGTCTGTTTCCAGATAACTAATACACATTCTGCATAAAGGCAGAGAAAGGTCTGCTTTGTGAAGACGGGATCAGGTGGTTCTTCAGCAGAGCCCATGCTATGCAAACAGCAGATACAAGAGCTGATCCCTGCTGTCCATTTTTTCCATGGATCTTTCATAGCAGGACTAGGAAAGACCACAGCCCAAGATTCTTGTGAGCTGCTGCCTGTTGCTAGTATTAACAGGCAGCCTGTTATAGGCAGACTGAGTCATTGTGTCTTTCTACCAATATAAGGCAGCTTTGTATGCAGTTATACACAGACCTAGCTTCACTTTAACAAAATATTTTTAAGATGACGCCTCCTGCTCACCCAGCCATTACTTTCAAATACTGCTTTATGTATTCATACTTCTGTCCAGTTTTCCTGTGGCAGGTATATGTTCTTCTAAACCTTAAGTGAGCTACATGCCACCATCAAATATGAAGGTGCCATACAATCAGTGGCTATTTAATAGCTATTGTTTAGATAAGGATTGGGGTGGGGAAGAAAGTCAGAGTTGCACAGCATCTGGAGGTTCTCAAGTTCCCCATCCCTGGACACTAGATGCAAGGAGCACTATAAATATTTGCTCAACTAGAGGACCACCCAGCCTTTTCCCTGTCTTCCAAAAGATACAGGTATCAGTATTCTTTAACAGAAAGCATGTTTCCCAGAAAAGTGTGTCTAGCTGCTGCATGAGGTCTGATTTTATTGCTGTGGGTGAGGTGGAGGTTGTTTCCCCATACTTATGTTTCCATGGAAGCCACCCCATGGTGTAAAATACAACAGAACCTCTAATACAGATCCTGCTTCTGCAAGGCTTGTTTAAAAGACTTTTAGCTTAGCTTCATTGCCACCCTGGCTAGGGCATGTATGGAAAATGATCTCCCACTGACTAAGCACGGCATCTATGCAGTCAAAATGTCTACTTCTGCAGAAAGAAGCTAGACATCTTCAAGATAATTTCAATTATGCTTTGACTTTCTTTCCAGCAAATTTCTTTTTCAACAGGTCACTGGAATGTAATGTGCCTCTTTTATCTCTGACGTGGGTGTCTACATTCATACTGACATTTTGTCATTTGTTGGCTGGTATTTCAGCAACCATAGTACTTGTATGGAATATGTAGACGGTTTGAAGGAGGCAAAACAGCTGGAATGTAGCAGTAGCTCCAAAATAGGGCTCTTATCAGTTTGTTGATCTGGGATATTCATTTCAGTGGTGTGCAGAGATACAGCTTTCATATTTATAAGTAACCACTGAGATGTCTGGATGATTTTATCATGAGCCCTAAAGCCTGTTGTTCCTTCACACACACCCTGTTCCCCAAATACGTTTTACAAACCTATTAAGCCACATATAATCCGTTAAGTTTCATTGTTGGAAAATGCACTTTAATGGGCTGCTAGCTATATAATATATAAAATATGCCTCGGAGTGATGATCCATGACATGTTCTTGCTATTCTGCCTACTTTAAACTTGCAAGAGTTGCTCTTTTCTCGCGAAAGCAAAGCACAGCTGTCTATGGTCCCATTACCAAAGCATTTTGTCGCATATATTATGCATGATTGAGTGGTTTTCGGGGCTATGATGTAGCTATATTTCATTCATGGATTGTCATTCTGATCAAGAGTAGCATTGCAGACCCCTATTCAAGTTCCAGCAGAGTAATGTGATGCCAAAGCTTGGGAAGGGAGAAACAAGAGCTACAGCCTACAGTGAAATACTAAATGTGTTTGAACTAAAAGACCTTATTCTTCTGGCATATACAATGTACGTATGCCTCATTTTTCTTTATTTTCATTTGTTCTCTGTAGCACTTCTTCCTTCACCTATAGTCTTGTTTTCCAGTTCATCATCTCCCCTCTGCCATTCCCATTTCCCCCCACTATTCATCCTTAATAGAAAAAGTGGTCATAAATAGGGTTGCCTGTATGGCGTGATTCCTCAGGAGCCCAGAATAGCTGCACAATAAATTATTGGCTTTATGTCATCCGGTTTCCTAAGAATATTCACTTTCATTTGGCCCACACCTCTGTGGCCTGAGAAGGTCCTATTGCTGTTCTTTGGCTCCAACAGCTCTAGTCCTGAAATCCCAGCTGACGTATGCTTGCTATCAGATGCATTCCCTGTTAACTCAGTCACAATTTTAACCAAAGAAGCTTTGGTCACTGAGGGTGCTTCTAGGTACCCAGATGGAGCTGTAGTTCTGTTTAAGGCTAGTCTTGCTGCTTGTTGAAGCCTTCTCTGGTGCTTCAACTTTAACTTCATTCGGAGCTATCCAGGGTGCTACCCGCTTTACTGGACTTGCCAGAATCTTACCTCCGCCTTGTCCGACCATTCTCTCAGAACCTGACCTTTGTTCCCCTACATTTGCCATACATTTGCTCAGATGGGCGGAGTGACTCAGTGGGTTGGTTCTTTTCAGATCAGATTTTCAAACTTGTCTCCTTAATATATGAATGGTTTCTGAGCTAGTTACCACAGATTTTTAATAATCGTCTTGTCACACCATTTTTTCCATCAATGATACCACATCATGAGTGAATTTATTAATATTCAGTGTGAACTTGGTTTCTAATATAGATTATTATTTTCATAGAATCATAGAATTTTAGAGTTGGAATGCAGGAATCTCTTGTCCAACATGAGGCTCAAACCAGCAATATTGAGAGTCTCATGGTCTACTGACTGAGCTATAATTCTGTTACTTTCATTTAACATACGTTGGATTAAGGTTGTGAAAGAGAAATTAGTGCAATGTTACCTGTGCATAATATTTAAAAGGTCCTATCAAAAAGGAAATTTGGTATACAATAAGAGGAAATAATCGACCAAGGAGAGGTATCTTGAAACAGGGATTGGCCCTGGGGACGGGGAAGGGCAGTTGCAAAAGATGGAATTGTCATCCCTTATGTCATATGTCAACTTATGTTCACTCCTGGAAGTTCATTCAAAACCATTTTTATAGCTTCTCAGAACAAGGAATGCAGAATTCTAGCAGTAACCTCCCTGGTAACTCAATGGCAGAGAAGAATGCAGCAATGACCAGCAACTGTGGCTTTGAGTTCTGGACTATACTGATGCAACCTTGACAAAGCCAAGCCTAACTAACATATGGAGAAATGGGTCATAGTTCAGTGATGCAGAGCACATGCTTTGTGTGGAAAGCTCCAGGATCAATTTTTCATGTCTTCAGTTTAAAAGATCTCAGGTAACAAATGGGGCAGGAACTCAGCCTGATAGATTGCTGTCTGTCAAATACTGGGCCAGATGGAGCACAATGGTAGATTCATATTGATGGTAGCATTACAGCATGACAATGATGGTTCTTGCATATATTCTAACTGATTTCTTTTTATCTACTGGAATACTTCTTTGCATGCCTGCACTTCCCCTACTTAACGGCATGGTTGATTTTAGTGTTGATTAAATTATAGATCACCTTCAACAACAGTTTCCAATGCAATTTTCACACACATAGTCAAAAATACAATAGTTTGGATCACAATATATGTTTCCAGTCCCCTGCTTCATCTCACTGTGATGCTCAAAAACCTTTCCAGTGGGTCCCTCCTTCAATGTGGGATGAGGAAGAGGAACCACCCTAAATCACTGGAATCATAAGGTAAAATTCAGAGAAGACAAGTTTTCTAGGCCCTCCTTCCCTGCTGCACACACCATGCCCCAACCAATGCTGTTTGGGAGGCTTTTCACAAGAAAGGGGGGGAGGGGCTGAAGAGAGGATGCACTTATGATATTGATAGTCAATCAAAAACAATGATACAGAAAATTCAAGAATCAAAAGGACTTTTCCTGGTGCCAAAAGAATGGCAATGTGAAGATTTCCTGGAGTGGGAATTCAAAGAAGAGGTATCACAACTGAGAAGCCACTCTGGCCATCACCTATCTTGCATCAGCTGATGGGATACTTGAAGGACAGTCTCTGAAAATGATCTCATTGTAAAGACAGGTTGGTACTGATTCTTTAAGGTACTCTAGTCCCAAGTCTTTAAAGGTGAGCACCTGCACTTAAGGAAGCTTTTTAAGGCACTGGTGTAGTTTTGATCTTTCCCGTGTTTTGATGTGGCAAGCTATTTGACTGGGTCCAAGAAAGTGAGCAGAGGAAAAGTGTGGTTGTAAAATAGTGTCGCTTATAACGAGTAGTGTTTCAGTCTGGCAAGCTAGGAATATGGGCAGAGAAAATGTAAAACTGTTGCTTATGACCAAAAACTCTGCTGGGTAATCTGAGCAAATGATGGGGAACTATGAAAGATGTTCTAGGCCTAGGTCTAGGTAGGTGTTATAGATCTCTGCAGCATGCAGGTCACAGAGCTATCAGGACCAAGAGGTATATGCAGTCCCTTCCAGCCTTCTTAACACCATACAACTTGTCTTGCCCTCTGACAATCAGAGAGTAATGAGGACATTACTGCAGCTTCCCTTTGCCAAAACAGTCTTGTTTTGCTCTGTTAGAACACACCAGGTGCTGATGGAAGGTAAGGGAATTGGGAGGGGGGATTGTCTTCAAGTACCTGTAGCCATTAGTTCTAACTGGCACTGGCACAGATGCCAACATGTGAAGCTTGGGTAACAGGCTTCTATAGGAACCAGTACAAACCAAAAAAGGGGGACCCAAAATACTAGGGAAAGGAGCAAAAGGTATGGAATGAGATACGGTATGTGCTTTTTCTTGCTTTCCCTATGTGAACCACCCCTAACTTAAGTGATAACTTTTATAGTACTGCAGTGTCACGTTCCCTGATAAAGACATAATTAGCTGGCTCAGACTTAAGTGTTGCAGCTGGACTGTGAGATGAACATGATAAAGAAAAGACCTGATTCCAAAGGCTGACTTTTAAATGATTCCATTTACTGACTTCCATTTTCTAGGAAAGCATCAAACGATAAGAGGTATATTTATTTGTCTGTCACATAGACATGATCTGGTTCCCCCTCCATTTTTGTCCTTAGTACTGATGCCTCATTCATACTCCATTTCTGGCTAGATTAGTTCTTCCTGAAACCACACATTTATATGAGAAAATTTTCCTACAATGGGACTTCCCTAGCTGGATTTCCGAAAGTATCTATGCATGCAAGCTGTTGTTTACCATAGTAAAGGTAGAAATGTTCTCAGAGCTGTTCGAAAAACATAAAACAGTAAAAAAAAAGTAACTAAAATAAAAGCATTAAAATAACATTCCAAATAAAAATAATAATAAAAATCTCCGTAATAGTAGTTAAAATCACAACTCTAAAACAGAAAGGCAACCTAACCTATAGTATCTGTGTGTTGAATGCCAAATTTCCTGATTTTTTTTAAAAAAATATTATCAGTTCATTATTTTCCTCTGAAATGAAATCTATTGCTTACATGTTCTGTTGGCCCATGTGCTGGCTGAGGTTTTTTTATTTATACCACTTCTGTATCTCTTAATATAGAAACTTCTTCAGTGTATCTGAAGAAGTGTGCATGCACACGAAAGCTTATACCAAGAACTAACTTAGTTGGTCTTTAAGGTGCTACAGGAAGGAATTTTTTTATTTTGACTATGGCAGACCAACACGGCTACCCATCTGTATAGAAATATATATCTAAGCTGTGTTCTGTGAACTGAAACAACCAAAATACACAGTAAGTAAGCCCATTAATACAAGTTACTAATAATTACAGATATAAATTATTTCTCCTGACACACTTCCCCACTTAACACATCTCAGCCTACTGGCTCTCAGGGCCCCAACAAACTCAAAGGTTATCCCTAAGGTCAACACAAGGAAGAGAGTTCCTGGAACCTGCTGATATCACCCAAGTCAGTCATTCTAGGCTTGCTTTTATGGGCAGACACAGAGGTGGGTGGAACTTTCTTAGGCTAGTCACAGATGTCAAGTAGTCCAAAGTACCTGGACAACACCAGCTTGCTGAAAGCTCTTCTGCATACTACTGTAAGCAGACATTTGGGTTTTGTAGGAGAAACTTTGGGTTTCCCCTAAATGCCTAGAGCAATAAAAGGATAGCAGTAAGGTCACTGAGGTAAAAGAATCTGAGTCACACAGTTTTATTAACCTTAGAAGATATTTAGGATACAAGGTTAGGATGATTATTAGTTTTGTTTTGTTTTTAAAACTACTTGACTGTAGATCACCAAAATCTCAGCAGTGTGGCTGAAGCCCTATGCAGTTTTTTCTCATTTTTAGAATATTTCCCAGGCGTACCCTACTCTCTCCTTAAATGCTGCAAAAGTAAAGAAGTCCTCTTCCCAAGGCTATGCAGAAGCCAGCAAAGGCAAAAGGCTGAGCAAGATATTTGTTCTGAGTATGTAAAACTCCCCTCTCCTACTCCAGAAGGAATAAATATTCATCTTTTTCATAGCACTGAACAAACAATAACGCTGAGATAAATAAATGCTATTAAATCTTGAGGGTGTGACTGGGCCAAGGTCACACAATGTAAACATCTCAAAGGTAAATACAGTGGTACCTCGGGTTACAGATGCTTCAGGTTACAGACTTTGCTAACCCAGAAATAGTACCTCGGGTTAAAAACTTTGCTTCAGGATGAGAACAGAAATTGTGTGGTGGCGGCATGGCAGCAGCTGGAGGCCCCATTAGCTAAAGTGGTACCTCAGGTTAAGAACAGTTTCAGGTTAAAAATGGACCTCCAGAACGAATTAAGTTCTTAACCTGAGGTACCACTGTATGTGAAGTCACTTCCGTTGAAACATTGTGTCCAGAAATGTGAATTTAAACCTGGTCAGGAAATCAAGTGGGTAGTTCTTATTCCTAGGCAACATTATTTGACATTTACTGTATTTTGGGGTTTCTCCCACATCCATTGATGCAATAAAAGTAGAGTTACTGAGTTCTTGAGAGACTGTAGCTCTGTGGAGGCTGTTCTATTATGGCAAATGTGGCACTGCTCCATCAACCTTAGTTTGCCTTCAGCTGACCCTTCCTACCTGCCTTCTTGCGTAAACCCAGTCCAGAAAGTGCAACTCACTGGCTGTCAGGTTCCTCCTCCTTAGATTCAGCATTACCATTATAAAATTCAATATTGAGGATGGGGGCAAAACTAGAATATCGATCCTTGGGTATTATAGAAGTTAGAATGCAAAGCTGCATTAGAATGATTAATGGCAGAAACTATGAACTTGGTTTGAATCTCAGCTCTGCCATGGGTGGCTTTGGGAAACCACACTGCTTCAATTGCTCAACAATGTAATAATATAGGGATAATAATACTGGCCCATCTTACAGGGTATTTGTCAGAGATAGAGCATGTAAGGAAAAGCAGCAAACATTTTAATTATTATTAAATTTGTAGTAGGCTTATGACATAGCAAGCAAAATGCATTGCAGTTAAAGAAGTGCAGTTTCCCATTACATGTTGCAAATTGCTTTGTTTTTACTTCTTCACTCATCTTTCTTCCTATTTAAGAATGTTTGTTTTACGATAGAAATCTAAAACTACTGTGCGCACTGAGCTCTAAGGGAAGATGAAAGTGGGTGGGATGTCACAAAGTGAAAGACAAGATAAAAAGCAAATTTTCTCAAATACATCTAGGGTTAAACTTCTGGGAAAGGGTGTGACTGTTAGAGCAGCTCATCAACAACATGCTGCCTGGAGCGATTGTGGAACTTTCACTAAACATTTCTAAAAAAAAAAACATTTAGAGTAGGAGGTGGAATCCTTTCCAAACGTATGATTCAGTAAACACTCAAAAAATCTCCAGGTAGCAGCCCTTTCCCATTAATCAAGTTAGCCTGCAGTTCAAATATTAGTTTCCATTATAAATGCAGGACACAAATGTACGGTTTGGCTTCATGTGACTTTAAAGGAACAATGTCTCTAATAAAACAGTCCAGGTACTTAAGGGGCTGCATGCAGCACCCCTGCATGCTCCACAACCCTGTTCATCCACCTGTACAAGTTCCATTGTACTCAAGGGAAAGGGGAGAGCTTTGGCCCCATAGCGACAGTGACAGGTGCCTGATCAGTGCTAGGATTAGGTAGGGCTTCCGTGACAATGCAAAGGGACAAACTGTCTCCTTGTGCCAGTACTGACACGTGCGCCTACCTGTTGAGAAAATCCTGTGCCCTACATAAGGTGGAATGAATGCAAACTCAGAACACACCAGCCACTTATACAGATTGCTATGTTGCTGGTAAATCACCCAGAATGGTTGGCTGATGGGAGCTCAGGGTTAAGAGATCTCTTCTGAAGGAGGCCTAGTTAGGTCTGCGCATGTGTGTTTAGTGGAGAGATGGCTGAAAAGGAAAACCTGCATCTCCCTAACACTTCAGATGAGACCTGCTCTTTGTGAGGTTAGACTCCCTATGAAGGTGTGGGTAGGCAACTTGGGGGTAAACATATTGCTGTCACTCAGGTGTCCTCGGAGGGATGGAGTGCCTTTCATCAGCTTCAGCTGGTGGCCCAGTGATGCCCCTATCCAGACAGGGATAGCCTAACTTCTGTTGCTTATCCTCTGGTAACCTCCAGGTCAGATTACTGCAATGTGTTATACATGGGGCTGTCTCTGAAGGCACTTTGGAAACTTCAGCTGATACAGAATTCAGCAGCCAGGTTGCTCACTGGGCCAAGATGGTGTGAACATATAACACCAGTCTTGGTCCAACTGCCCTGGCTGCCACATGACCAATTCAAATTGCTGGGTTTTACCTATAAAGCCTTAATAATAATAATAAATTTTATTTATATCCCGCCCTCCCCAGCCGAAGCCGGGCTCAGGGTGGCTAACAACAATAAAACAGTACAAAAATACAGCGCAAACAACACTCTAAAATAATTCATTATAAAATTAATTAATTCAAGCCACTGGCAACCATTGGGCCAGAGCTCCGCGAAGATTGCCAAGGGAGGGAGTCAGGCTGTGCCCTGGCCAAAGGCCTGGTGGAACAGCTCTGTCTTGCAGGCCCTGCGGAGAGATGTCAAGTCCTGCAGGGCCCTAGATTCTTGTGACAGAGTGTTCCACCAGATCGGAGCCACGGCCGAAAAAAGCCCTGGCTCTAGTTGAGGCCAGCCTAACTTCTCTGTGGCCTGGGACCTTCAAGATGTTTTTATTTGAAGACCGTAAGTTTCTCTGTGGGGCATACCAGGAGAGGCGGTCCCGTAGGTACGAGGGTCCTAGGCCGTATAGGGCTTTAAAAGTTTAAACCAGCACCTTAAACCTGATCCTGTACTCCACCGGGAGCCAGTGCAGCTGGTATAGCACCGGGTGAATGTGATCTCGCAGCGAAGTCCCCGTAAGGAGTCTCGCTGCAGCATTCTGCACCTGCTGGAGTTTCTGGGTCAGTCTCAAGGGCAGCCCCACGTAGAGCGAGTTACAATAATCCAGTCTGGAGGTGACCGTAGCGTGGATCACAGTGGCTAGGTCAGGGTGAGAGAGGTAAGGAGCCAACTGCTTAGCTTGGCGGAGATGGAAAAATGCCGCCTTTGTTATAGCTGCAATCTGCGCCTCCATGGAAAGGGAGGTGTCAAAGATTACACCCAAACTCTTAACGGACGGTCTGGCACTAATTGCGCCCCCGCAAGAGATGGGAGTTGCCCCCCCAATCCCATATCGTCCCGTCCCAGCCACAGGACCTCTGTCTTCAAAGGATTTAGCTTCAACCGGCTCCCACGTAACCATCCAGCCACAGCTTCCAAACATCTGGTCAGTGTGTCTGGGGCTGAGTCAGGATGGGCATCCATCAACAGATAGAGTTAAAAGGCTCAGGATCGCAATAACTCAAGGAATGCCTCTCCTCATATGAACCAACCCAGACCCAGAGATGATCATCTGAGGGCTTTCTTCATGTACCTCCTCTGCAAGAGGTCTGGAGAGTGGCAACACAAGACTGGGCCTTTTCTGTGGTGGTTCCACATTTGTGGAATGCTCCCACCAGAGAAACTCGCCTGGTGGCTTCACTACATATCTTTAGGTGCCAGGTGAAAACACTCGTCTTCTCCCAGTCTTTTGGTTAATTAAACTCTCTATGGCCTATTGAACTGGGGGGGGGGATTTTTTGTTTGTCATTATGCTAATGTAGTTTTGTTTCTCATCCTGTACACCCTGTGATCTTTGGATGAAGGGTAGTATATAAATTTTTAATAATACTAATACCTTATCCCCTTTCCCAAATGCAATGTTCCTCCCTCACCATAGTGTGGGGATAGAAGGACAACCATCAGGTCCTGCAAAGTGCTATTTCAGATACTTAACCATCCTTAAGACTTTTAAAGCTTTTGAATGAAATGGCCAAAGAGCCCAGATGATTCTTAGGATGAGCCACAGACTCACCCACCCCTACTTCCTACATTCAAGAAATCCTACTTGGTGGTTATAGTCTCCTGACCCAAACACTCTGTAGCGACTCTGTGGTTAAATTACCTACTTCCATGTTTAGTGTCAAGTATATGCAAAACTCACTTGGTCAAGTCTGAATGAAATCAATAACACACAGTTGTGGCTCTGTGATCTAACTGTTAATTACAAATGTTTCCACTGACTTAACTGATAAAGGATCAGGCACGGTATTACAAATAGAACAAAAGCAGTTTGCCATGGTTTCCAGGATTACTGACATATAGTGCAGCTGGGATAGCACTGATCTGTCAGTGTGCATTAGAAATAATATTTAAAAACCTGTCTAAGACAATCCAGTGCACACTGTTTATCAACGCTTAATACGCAGCGACAGTTTATGCAGTAATAGTTCCTCACCCAATATATGCTACATATATATTACCCTAAAGTCAGATATATTTTAGCTGCTCTACTGACGTTGTACAGCCAATCCAACGAAGACTTGCATGAACATGCAAAGCCATGAATCGATTTACATGTAATGCTATTAAAATAGTGTAATGGGATTCAAATAGACAGCAAATTAATGTTTGGAGCGCCACAAACTGACAAAAGAACAAAATGGCGAATTAGGCACAAAACCCCAGCTGAAGAGAGGAAGGACGGAACAGAAAATATAACACATTGCCATTTTAACAATATTTGTTCCATTCCTAATTCCATTTTAGCAAATGGTAAACAATTATAGTTGCTTTTATAATTATTATAGATCTAGGTATCTCGGTTTGATGTATTGCAAACTCTTTTACCTGCATACATTTTAGTCAGATACTGTGGGGTGTAATGGTGAAGCTTTCGTAAAACATTAGAATGGGTTTGCTTAACATTTTGTTCTGTTGCTCATTATTATGATCTCTACTTCTGCAAAGGCCAATTTTATGAGGAGAAATTAGCAGGGAGAAATGGTAAATATACTAGTCCATTCTCCTGGTTTGAACAGGTGTGACAGCAGATCTGGCTTGCCATTTCTCCTTCATAAAGACTATTTGGTGGTTGGGGAATTGATTAGAATTAAATGGAATGCAAATTCAGGATCCAATAAACATGTGGCACATGCTCTGAGCTACTGTCTGCTTGTATCCATAGCACCCAAGATGTAAAAAAAAAAGAATTCCCAAAGGCAGAACCTATCCTTCAGGTTCATGGTGATGTTCACAGAAACAACTTAAGACAAAACTATCTGGGAGGTTCTCTGCCGCATTCTCTTCCCTGCTCATTTCATGTGTGCAAAACTATCCTCTGATTCACAACAATATGCTTTATTGTTACGTAGCACAATGCAGATGAGATGCATGGAGTTTCTTTCATCTTTGCTCCTTCTAAATATTCTGCTCTCTAATTCGCGCCCGAGTCCCTTCATTTATGCCCTTCAATCCAATATACATTTTCTGCATCAGTGAAGCACCTTCATTTAATGAGTTTTGGTGCGACTAGGAATAACAGTTATGCCTTTTCACTATGCTTGCTAGCTTTGTTCGGTGAGGAAGAAACAGACCTACTTAACCATAAAAACATGTCCACCTCAAATTGTTTTTGACATATTCGGAGGGAAATTCGAGCCTTAAATTAGCACTCAGTATAGACATTGCCCTTCCTATATCTTTCTCTAGCTGGGAAAACACACACACACACACACACACACACACACACACACACACACACACACACACACACCACAAACACTCCCCAGTCAATATATGTTAATTGTACATATTCTTTCTATTCTGTAAGTTTATTTCTAGGTCAAAGTTTCTAAAAGTAGGGCACCGGTTACATTGGGGGGAAGGGAGAGGGTAAGTGGCACATCCAGGAAGAGATGCAAGGCAAGAGCAAAGCAGGGATATGTTTTATTTCCTCATACATCCCTGCCCTGCTATGAGGCTTGCCAGATCCTGGTTGGTTGCTATATGAGTGCCTGAAAGGTTGAAGGAGGGACTTGCCCTTCCCCTGTAGAAAAAAACCACAGTAGTTCTTAATAATAATAATAATAATAATAATAATAATAATTTATTTATACGCTGCCCATCTGGCTGGGTTTCCCCAGCTACTCTGGGCGGCTTCCAACAAAATGTTAAAAATACATTAAAACATCAGTCATTAAAAACTGCCCTACTAATAAAATAAATGTACTGCAGTTTCTTCTTTCTCTGCTTATAAAGACAAATCCCATGGAAATGTGTTGTGGGCAGATGTTGTTGGTCCTGCTGTTCAATTTGTGCCCCCATGCACTGCATGTGAGGTTTTTTGTTTTGTTTTAAAGGACACTTATGTATTTCAATTGTTAATAGGAGTCTGCAACATGTGCCTGTTAAAATCATATTGTGTAGATCTTCTCTATATGGAAGAAAAAAATAGGATGCTGTAAATGGGAGCACATAGAAACCCAGTGGTAATACCAGACTAAATAAGTCTAGTGTATTTAAGTACTACAGCCAGTGGTGGCTGGTACCCATTGGGATTGATTGGGTGGGAGGTAGGGAGACCAACAGTAGGTGGAGCTAATGACAAGCAGAGCTATCCCTCGACTGGCTGTAAGTAACACAGCAGGCAGGTGGGGGTTGGCTGAGGGCAGAGTGTGGTTGGTGGGGAAGTACCCCATTTGCCTCAATGAACCAGCCTCCATTGGTCCCTTGGTTACTTTGGCCATAGAGTTGCTATCTTGAAATGAACAGCCCATATAGTCTGTTCCGGCTTGACTGATACAAGCCACAGACACTAGCACAATTTGCAAGTAATGTCAGGCATGCTACTAGAGGATGTGTGGGTGGAAGAGTGCTTGATAACAAGGCTCCATCTAGTAACAGCACTGCAGTGTAGATGGTGGTTTGTTGCAAGGATTTCCACTGAAGACTATTCTGTTTCTGCAAACCTATTAACACAGCAGATCATGCTTTTAAATCTGCACCATGTATGGTTATGCTTTGCAGGCTAAGAGCTGATGCACTTTAGCATGGTATGTTAGAATACTGAGTGTCTTTTGAGATTAGTGAGAGCAATTGAATGCCTAAAGTACTTTGTCCCACAGTCCCTTAGATATTTTCTGGCATCCAGCTGACATGCATTGAAGAATGAACACTTGGAATCTAAATATGTGATCTGGAAAAATCGCTAATTAATCAACAGGAGACCATCTAGTTGCGGCTTATACTTCACGATGCTTAAAGACCCAATTTGTCCTTGGAGTTTAGATCTGATGTTAAAGGACTTCATGGCCCTTTATTCAAGTTTCTAATTCTCCTGTTTATTGC
This sequence comes from Podarcis bocagei, assembly GCF_964188305.1. NCBI lineage: Eukaryota > Metazoa > Chordata > Lepidosauria > Squamata > Lacertidae > Podarcis > Podarcis bocagei. Next base: position 40,101,151 of record NC_138134.1, read on the forward strand.
AAATGGTTTACGATCCAATGAAGTAAAAGCTAAAAGCAAAGAGTGCATTAAACACTTAATTTTCCTTTTGGGACTCCCTCTAGTTTATATTTCTAAAAGGACAACACCAATAAACATTGGTCTCTTGTTCTACCAACACAATTCCCCAGTTGCCATTTTTTTCTGATGGGAGAAGAACCATCAGATTTGCTGAGCAAAGCCACATTGCATTTTGTATTCTGTAAAACATATTTTGGAGGGAATGTTGCATATTTTATTGAAAAATCAGCTTCTAGGAAAGTGTTACATAAAACGCAAAATTGAGCAAAGGCTTAGGAAATTCAGTGGTCAGGCACACTAAATGTAAGAGGCCAAAGGTCTATCTGTGTTCTTGTTCTCTTAATGGCCGACCAGATGTCCTTGGGAGACCACAAGCAGGACATGAGTGCAATAACACTCTCCCACTGGTGATTTCCAGAAATTGGTATTCAGGGGCATAGTGGGCTGTGCATGAGGGGGTTTGTCCATAGTGAAATGGAAAGTGGTATAAAATCCACAGTGGTCCTGGATAGGAAGCACAGCATATTGCACTCGTCTATTAAGGCCATCCAAAATAGGGGAAGATGAGCTTACTACACAGGGTTATTTTACCATTCAAAGCCCCTCTTCAGTATGAAAGTTTTAACTAGGAAAATAATATTTAAAACTCTGAAAGCCATGTGTTCCCTCAATCTCATACTTTTATTTCAAAGCACTTCTTCAATGCAGAGAAACATGGTCAAAACGTGTGTGTGTGTGTGTGTGTGTGTGTGTGTAAGTGTGTAAGATGGTTAATGTAGGAGCAATTTAGTCTGAAAGTGCTCAACTGAAAAGGATACAAGCAAGGCAGACATTTGATGGAACACTCGGTAACATTTTGCATCACATTCTGAATATGGCTGTTTGTGCTGCAGGTACCTTGGTTGTTTCCTGCTGATGTGTATATGGAGACCCTTCCTGCCTTCGTTAGTAGCTAGCGTAGGCCTATCTGCGTCAAAGGATGTGCTTGTTGTACTGCCCCCTACACTTGTGTAAATACAGCAAACTGCTTGGTGTGAGTTTTGTGTGTGTGGATTCAGGGCATTTTCTCTGTGTTATGTTAGTCACATACTCACTAAATTTCCACATATTGAGAGCATCAACGCCTATGAATTATAAAGAAAGTCTTTCTCTGGACCTCCCACCTCCATTATATGGTTATGCATATTACTTTACTTGCTTCAAACTGTAGCAACCAAACTATGCTGTCTTTGGAAGCTCTTCTGTTCATTCTGCTTAGTGGGTCCCTTAACAAAATCCTGCCCTGATAGCACAGCTGCATTTAACATACAATCATCACCAGAGATGGCTAAACCTTTGCCTTTCAGGTGTTGTTTGTCCAGCTCCCATCACCAATAGAGATAGAATTTTAGGAGTTGTTGTTGGTGTTATTAATTGAATTTATATACCACCCTCAAGGAGGTTCTGGAGGTCTTAGGGCAGTTTAGGAGAGACCGCCAGGGTCATCCAGACCAACCCCCTGCCATGCAGGAATCTTTTGCCCAATGGGCAGCTTGAACCCACAACTCTGAGGTTAAGAGCCTCATGATCTACTGACTGATCTGTCCCAGCTGTAAACAACTTTCCAAAGGGTCACAGACCAGCCCCATTAGCTAAAGTGGTACCTCAGGTTAAGAACAGTTTCAGGTTAAAAACGGACCTCCGGAACAAGTTAAGTTCATAACCAAAGTTACCACTGTATAGCTAAGATTCCAAGGCCCTTGGCGCTACCAGGCTCCTTTTTCAGAGGAGCACCAATAAGCACCTACTTAGCTCTCAGGCACAGCTCTGTGCCTCCCAACTATGCTGGCATTCAGGAACTTTCCAAGGAGCTGTTCTTCACAACGAGCCTAATAGGTGTGCACAGTGGAACCAAATGGCTTTCTGTACCACTCTCTCCAGAGCTGCGCTGGCTCAATAAATCAATAGAGGAGAAATGCTAAGGGAATACCTGTAGCTTAAAAAACACAGGGAGTGGGTTTAACCCCCTTATAGCAAAGGAAACGACGGTGCCACAGTTGGAATCATCTTAAGTATGCATTGACAATGCAGCCTGCTATGAGATACCGGGCACGCCACAATGGGTGCACCGCTGCGCTTGGTTCAGTAATGCGACGAAACAGGCCAGTAAGAAAATGGCTATGAATGATGGAGAGAAATGTTCAGCGACTGCAGATTAGGTTGCTTCCAAAGTGCAGGAAAAAGAAAAAAAAGCTTCTTACTCCCAAGTTTTGAAAAGGTTACAAATCAGCAGTGTATAAAAGGAGTACAAGGTACCAGAGGTCCTTCCCCATAGGGAATCAAGTAGATCCTATGCAGCACAGGAAGACAGCAGACTGCACAACACTTGGGGATGTCAGAGAGTTCCAATAAAAGCAGAAACAGGAGTAGAAATTACCAGTGTTTGTTTATTATTCCCATGTCCAGAATGGAAACCAATTCAGCAAATCCAGTCAGTATTCATTGTTGTTGTTGGTTTCTGTCTGCAAACAATACGTAATTGATTATGCCCCCCACCTCATTTGCATTGCATTTCCTTTGCACTGAAATGAACGAGGTGGGACAAAGTAAGGGCGACATCACTTACATATTTTACACAAATTACGTTAAGTTATATAATTTTGTCACAGCAGACAGTGAGACACATAATGTAGTTCTTGGTGGAAGAAAAACTGCAGTGGAATGGCAACAATACTGTATGCAAAGGATACAAAACAGGAAACAGTGCCTTCTTACATCTCTAGTGACAATGTAAGGAAACAGATACTAACTAGCATTAGTTATCATGGGTACTAACGGTGGGGGGGGGGGAGCAGGTTTTCCTAGGTGAATGGAAGAGAGAACTGATAAAGGTAAAGGTAAAGGGACCCCTGACCATTAGGTCCAGTCGTGACGGACTCTGGGGTTGTGGCGCTCATCTGGCTTTATTGGCCGAAGGAGCCAGTGTATAGCTTCCAGGTCATGTGGGCAGCAAGACTAAGCCGCTTCTGGCGAACCAGAGCAGTGCATGGAAATACTGTTTACCTTCCCGCTGGAGCGGTACCTATTTATCTAGTTGCACTTTGACGTGCTTTTGAACTGCTAGGTTGGCAGGAGCAGAGACAGAGCTAGCTAATTTCATTCATTCATTTATATTCCACTTCTTTCTCCAATGAAATCAAGGTGGCCTATGGTTGTCCTCCTCCTCACTTAATCCCCCCCATGTATGGACTATTATCCATGCAGGCCAAGAGCGGATAGATGCTGCTCTGATGCAGGTTTGGTCACTTCAGCTTTTTGGCCAAAGCATGAACTGTCATCCAAATCAGCCAATATCTGGAAGAATTTTCAGATAATTTTTCGGTGAAATGATGCCCTGCCTACAGTGACTTCTATGCCTTGAAAGAGAAAGTGGCCTGCACGTAATTCTCTTTCAAATGCAAACATGTACTACAGCATGATATAGCCCAGGTCAAAGTGTGATAGATTATCAGGGAGCTAAACTAGTGTATGACACATTGACGGAATATATTTGCATAGGCATTCAGGCAAAGGAAATCACTGGCAGGAGCCATTCTGTGTCTGGAAAATAAATGGATGATTAGCCTTAGAGATTATGATGGGAAGGAAATTAGTGACCAATTTACAAAGAGCTGTTGTAAATCTAGCTTGCTTTACTAGAGGCACCATGTCTACAGGGATGCGTGATGAAAGACAGCTTTGTTTACACTTGGCAAATGTGAAACAGAACGGACACATTGACTGCAAATCCAGGTTGAAAGAGCTGTAAATAAAGGTGGTCTTAAAATAATTACTGATTATGAAAAATGTTGCTTACCATGGATAAGCATATTGGTATGCAACAAAAATTAAGAGTAGAGAAATGCTTCGATAGACTTTTAAACTGTGAAGTACAGATCTGAAGGAAGAGTGAAATGGAAACAAAGCTATACCTGCTTTGTTCTTGCAAGAATCGTTGATCACGTGGACTCAAAACTTTTATTTGGACTGGGACTTCTGGGAGGAAAGATGGCTGACCAGCCATCGACAGAGATAATTATGTGTTGATTAATGATAGCCAATCTTGGTTTCCAAGCTCTCTCTTTGAAGATAGGGAGATCAAGGGATCAACCACAAATGTTCAGAAAATAGCTATTTTTTACACTGGAGATGGGATGTTTCAGGATGTAGGGAGCATCTTGGATTGAGGAACCGCCATTGTGCCCAGACACCGCATAACAGCCCTGAAGGTTAGTGTTCAGGGCATCAGATTAGTTAAACCTCCCTTCTTTTAATTACTTTTGAGATTGGGATGAATTATGACTGTGGTGATCTCTCTGCCATTTAAACTTTCACCTGGAATGCAAACTGACTGCTGGTGTAAGAAGAGACAGTTTCTGCAGGATTAGCAACTGTTTTTAATACATTTACTACAGAGTTCGTTTTCTGAAACCAGAGGTACTGTGTCTCAACTTCTGGAGGAATTAGATTTCTGTGAATTATGATGCAAACAGACATGATCAGCACCTCCTGGATTATTGTGAAGATTTGAACATGTTTATCCTTTGGGGTTTCAAATTTTGCAGCCCGTTCTCAGTTCAAAAACATACCAGAAAGCATAAAAACAGTATTTAAAAAATATTTTTAAATTAAATATATACCTTAAGATAAAATATGTGTTTTAATATATTAAATATGTATCTAAAGGGACCCCTCACTGTTAGGTCCAGTCGCGGATGACTCTGGGGTTGCGGTGCTCATCGCGCTTCACTAGCCGAGGGAACTGGCATACAGCTTCCAGGTCATGTGGCCAGCATGACTAAGCCACTTCTGGCGAACCAGAGCAGTGCACGGAAACACCATTTGCATTCCTGCCGGAGCGGTACCTATTTATCTACTTGCACTTTGACGTGCTTTCGAACTGCTAGGTGGGCAGGAGCAGGGACTGAGCAACGGGAGCCCACCCCGTTGTGGGGATTCGAACCGCCAACCTTCTGATCGGCAAGCCCTAGGCTCTGTGGTTTAGACCACAGCGCCACCCGTGCCTAAGTATCTAAAGACATACTTAAATACATACTAATTGACAGACAAATTGTGGGAATGGGCTGGAGCAGCCTTACGAACGAGCACATGTAAAGGTGGCATGGACTTGAAAGAGACTGATCTGTCCAGCCTCATGTAAAGTGTCACCCTCTGATCAGAAGTTGGCTCCCCAGTCTTCAATGCTTATTCTGTTTATCAGTTTACAAGTAATTTTCACTGTTGTTGGAAGGTGTTGAAAATGGCAGAATCTGCTCTGGAACAGTGGGAAGAAAATAGGCTGAATTGGCAAAGAAGCATAAATAACCCTGGTCTGTGAAGAAATCAAGCTACAAGCAATGTGAGATAACTACCTCAGAGCTTTTAATGACTGAACTCTAAGGATGTGAAACCCACCAGGAAGAAAATCTGAATTATACTATTTCTGTGGGCACTTTTCTGTGGGAAGAAAAGTAACACAATCTCATTCCAAAAATTAATACTGATGAGTATGACAAATACTAGATGAGAACAGAGAATTCTTCACAGTATTAGTTGGCAGAAGCAAATAGCAAAGTAGCTAAGTGAGAAGAATAAAAATGGGAAAAGTTTATTTATTACCGGTGTGTTCTCCTAACATTTCACACCTACTGAGCTTCTTTAAAGAGGGAGAAAATAGTCTTACAGAAAACTGTCAGTTACAAGAATTTTCAATGGAAGACAACAAGCATGAATGCAGTAGAAAGTGATGTATCTGAATGTTGCTATACACATTTCCTTCATTTATACAAATTTTGGGGCTTATGAAGCAGGGACGCGGACTTATAAAAAATATTGGGGGGGCCCGGGAAAGCTCATGAATAATAAATAAGCTCATGAATATGCAAATAAAGTGGCACCGCCTCCTCGTGAGCGAATAGGGGAGAGCGTGCTGCACCTATTAATCAGCTCCGAAGGAAATTGGGTGGAGCTTCTGCTCGGGAGGGAGGGCAGGAGGCGTGCAGCCCGACCCTGTGCATTTTGGGCTGGGGGAGGGGCGGCGGTGGCGCTCTGCTGGAGGGGCGCCGGAGATTATTGGGGGGCGGAGCCCCCCCAAACGAATTTTTGAGGGGGCTCGGGCCCCCTCAAGCCCCACGGAGTCGGCGCCTATGTTATGAAGCTGCAAAACAACCTGACCAACAAAAACAAACAACAGCAACATAACTCAAATATTTAGTGCAATTTATAAACCTAATAAAACATCCACACCTTTAACTGAATGGAAAGGCATTTCTAGCCTGTCAACAATAAAAGCCAATCATATATATAAACTAGGTTGGAAATTTCAGGAAGGACCAAAATAAAATTTCAAGCACTGAAAAGTATTAAGCTACCTATCAGACAGATCAAATTAAATCAGCTGCAAAGCCAGAAGACACGTTGCAATAAAGAATCCATTATATGCATCATATTATGTTGAAGCAAACAGAAAATGTAAAGACATTTGCATTAACATCTATGCTAACAGAAACAATTGTGCTATCAGAGAAGTAAACACACACCTGAGTCCATCCCCCAAAACAACTGTAAACGTGAGCCAGACATTTGTCAAGCTGCTCCTTATCCACAGATCCTTTGCTGAATATTAAAAGAGCAAATACCCATTTCCCCCCTAATATAATCTGAATAATTACAGGCATTTTTAATTTTTTTTTAAATAAACTTCCATTTCAAGAGACAAGGAGTCTTTAATTATTTTCTGTTATTATTCCCCCTGTCCATTGGAACCAATGCTAAAACTACTTAGCAGTTGCATTTTGCAAGCACAACAAAAATGCAATCTAATCAAAATAGATATCAAATATATATGTGTGTATATAAATACCCTTGAGTCAAAGGTTCTTATGCAGCACATTTTGTATATTAATATGAAAGTAGGACAATGGGATCAGCTTTTATCCACCATCCTGAGGTCCAGAGTGACCACGTTGATTGCTTTTCAGTTTGTAGAGGAAGTACAGCACATTTTATAAATGCAAAGTTCATCAAAACTATGTGATGCTGATGCAAGAAATCCCCAAGCATCATATCTTTCTGGAGATTTTAACTGAATGTACCAAATGTATCTCAAAACCAAATCTTAATATGGCAAATTGGGGTTGAAGGTACACATAAGAACACAAGAGCCCTGCTTGCACAGTCCAGTATCCTGTTCTCGTTTTGGTCCACCAGATGCCTATAACAAATTCACAAGCTGGACATGAGCACAATAGCACTCTCCCTGCTGGTATTCAGAGACATACTGGTCAGTGATGTGGGGCTTTTAAAGAAAGCTTTTCAAAGGTCTAATCACACATTGCAGACTGGCTCACCCCACCCCATGTTTATTGACACTCTCAAAGAATGCAGAAAGGTTAGTTAGACAGGGCTTACTCTTGCAGAAGCCATGCTGGTTCTCTTTCAGCAAGACTTGCTGAAATTGATTGGTAATTCTATTGTTAATCATGCTTTCCACTATTTTTCCCAGAACAGATGTTAAACTAATTGACCTGTAATTTCCCATATCCCTCCTGGATCTTGATCTCTCTCTCTTTTAAGGTGTTCTGTTGGCTTTTTCCCAGTTCTCAGGTATGAAGGCTGCTCTTAGGACCAAGTTGCACATTTTTGTTAAAAGATCAACAATTTTCCATTTCAGTTTTTTAAGAACTCTTGAGTTGGTGGCAACTGGACCTGGCGATTTGTTCCTTTTTGATATGTCAACAAGGCCTAGAACTGAAAGCTGACACTTTAGTTGTTCTTATCTTAGTCGCATTCATTTTTAAACTGAACTGAAAGCTGGAAGTTTTAGCTTGGATTAAAGTCTACACTTGAGCAGAAAGTTAAGTCTACATCTTATAATTTTAAGCTGATTTTCACACTTAGAACTGTGTGGAATTACAAATTAGGTGCTTGGGTTTTTTATTGTTTTAATATTCACTTGAAACGTGAGACTAAATCTAGACTTCTACTTGTAATTTTCTCTGGCCCTCCCCCAAGGCTGCCCTGTGGGCTTATCACTCCTACGATTCAGCCCCTGGATTTACCTCACTGGGATTTAGCTCCTGATACACAATGCCTTTTGCTGTGCCCTTGTTACATTTGTAGCTGCTGCTCTAATAAAACAAATAAATACATATTTATTTACCCTATAAACACAGATGCTTATCTCATTTGTTATTTTGATGCCTGGTCACTGGGGCTTGACCTCTTGCTCATAAAAGAGAAGCAGCCGTAGATCTTCATTTCTTACATCCAAAATAGTAGCCAGGGGCACCATCGGCAGCGGGGGGGGGGGGGAGGCCAAGGGACCCCCAAATTTTCAAGGAAGGGGATGGGTCCCCTCAATATTCCATGCTGGCAATCTCCCCCAGAGATGGGGAAGGGCGAACCTGGCCTGTCCCTTTGAAGACTGAAAGAGCACCTTCAAGGAAGGCACACTGGCAATCTCTGTCAGAGATGCCACGCGATGTCACACACGTGTGATGGGCCATCCAATGTTGAGCACAACTTGGTGCCCATGGTAGCAGCCCAGAAATGACCACTTGCACAAACAGGTCCTTTGTAAATGAGGTCCATGTGACCAACTCGCAAAGCCATCAGTTGCGTACAATATGCCACTTTCTTAAGCAATTTCTAGCCATACAATTTCTTAATTTTCTAAGGTGAGAACTTGCTGCCTGTGATAAGTTTGGTGAGTGCAGGGGCCTGTGTAGTGGTCTGTGTCTAGTGCTGAGACCACTGAAAAACAGAAAGCCATTTACTTCAGATTTCATACTTTTGCCTCCTACTTTTGTTACCGGTATGGTGTGCAGCCAATGCTTTCTAAACAGGACAAGCTGGTGAAGAACTATGGCTGCAAAAACAGTGGGGAAGAGAAAGTGTAATTTTTCTCTTAGGATATTTAAAAATTGACAGCACATTTTTATGTTTGCTAAGCTGATTCTGTCTGGGCCTGACATAGTAACGATTGCACCTATGCTGAGGAACGTATACCCTCAAACCCCTCAAGGCCTCATTGCTCAGCACTGTTAAGGTTTTGACAGTTGAGGGAGGCTGTCTCAGGAAAGCCTTATTAATTTTTTAGGTGAAATACCAGAGATTGACACTTGTGGTTATTTTGTACAACAAGATTGTTCAAATGGTCTCAAGGATAAGCAGAACAGAAATGGGGGTTGACCTTTCAGGTACGTCATGATACATCACAGGGAATTGCTGTGTGTTCACGCATCTGGGATCATTTAGGGCTTTGCAGGTCTCTAGAAGTGTGCGTGAATAATTTACAGTAATTTATACTGATATGAATGAGAGAGAAAAACTAGATGCATACTCGATGAATCGAGTGAACTACGATTCTGATGGTAATGTAAGTTTTCCACTTATCTTGCTTTGTCTCTGCTGTTTTGGAGGTTCTAAAGACTCATCCAACATCTGTAAGCATTATGAACTGAGACTGCATTCACATGTGAGGTTTATTACATTAGTTTTATTGATAATAATGCTAGCGCTTCTGTCTCAATTTTAAATGTTCCCTTTACATGGCAGTACTTTTAAAAATCAATATACTGCCATGTCACACTAAATTATAAACAGCGAGAAAGGCCTGTATGCCATGCTACCATCAAAAATTTCATCACATGAATTGTTTATGGAAACAATTAACACACGAACAAATGCTAAATGTCTGCTGGATTCCACTAGACTTCCAGAATTGGCATTTACTGTGTGTCAGAAATCACATAAAATGTGAAAATTAACATGTAAGGAAACATTGGGAAGATGGAATAAAGTGGAATCTGAATGCAGCCCAAGAATGATCAGAGTCCCAGTCTAAAGTGGGGGAAAGTGTGACTTAAGCAGCCAACTTAAAAGGCAACTCAGATTTTGTGGCCCCATTTGACTCTGAAACATTAATCGGTTGGGAAGTGAATGGCGGTCACAGATTGAGGTCGAATCCTGACAAGACAGAAGTTCTGTTTCTGGGGGACGGGGGCAGGCAGGTATGAGGGATTTCCTGGTCCTGAATGGGGTAACCACGCCCCTAAAGGATCAGGTGCACAACTGGGGAGTCATTTTGGACTCACAGCTGTCCATGGAGGCACAGGTCAGTTCTGTGTCCAAGTCAGCTGTCTACCAGTTCCACCTGATACACTGGCGCAGAGACCCTACCTGTCCGCAGAGTGGTGCATGCACTAGTTATCTCCCACTTGGAAGTTGCACGTTCAATCCCTGTATGGGACAGCTGCATATTCCTGAATTGCAGGAGGATAGACTAGATAGACTACACCTTGCCAACAAAGGTCTGTATAGTAAAAGCCATGGTTTTCCCAGTAGTGATGTATGGAAGTGAGAGCTGGACCATAAAGAAGGCTGATCGCCGAAGAATTGATGCTTTTGAATTATGGTGCTGGAGGAGACTCTTGAGAGTCCCATGGACTGCAAGAAGATCAAACCTCTCCATTCTGAAGGAAATCAGCCCTGAGCGCTCACTGGAAGGACAGATCGTGAAGCTGAGGCTCCAATACTTTGGCCACCTCATGAGAAGAGAAGACTCCCTGGAAAAGACCCTGATGTTGGGAAAGATGGAGGGCACAAGGAGAAGGGGACGACAGAGAATGAGATGGTTGGATGGTGTTCTTGAAGCTACCAGCATGAGTTTGATCAAACTGCGGGAGGCAGTGGAGGACAGAAGTGCCTGGCGTGCTCTGGTCCATGGGGTCACGAAGTGTCGGACACGACTAAACGACTAAACAACAACAACAGACTAGATGATCCTCAGGGTCCCTTCCAACTCTACAATTCTGTGGTCACAGCTGCACCACCCAGTAATAATGCTTTCAGCATAGAAATGACTTACAAATAAAAATAAATAAAACATACAACCCTTCATGCAGGTAACATGATGGGGACTGTCATTGGCCATGGTACTACTGTTTAGGTTGTCAAACGACCCATAAACAATAACAAAGAGAAATGGTAAATTGAAAGGGAAAGCTTACCAATTGATTAATTGGCCTATATGAACATGGGATGGGTGTGCTTTCGTGGGGATAAGAGAAGTCTGCAATAGATTGTCTGTGATAGCCTTTTTATGCAGTTGAGATAACTGCACCTATTTTCCCACAGAGCTGGTATGGAATAAATCTGTTGCTAATACTGAATATTTTACCTATTATTGCTTCCTATGCTGGCACTGTTATTAGTTGGGAATTGAATTTCACTACTTCAGTAATGTGAACTGAATTTTGGAATTATGGAAATTTTAATATTTTGACAATGAAAGGTTATTCGACAGAAAAAATATACATATTTATGACATGTAAATTTTAAACATGCTTTCTGAGCCATAGGGGAAAATACATTTTTTTAAATAAAAAACAGTATTTGAACAGTTATTGGTGAGCCATGCCATGGGACCCCATCGAAGTTGATCAGATGTTTGGCTTGTTCTCCAACTTATTAAGAAGTCTATATGTGCATAATATAAAATGTCTACCTATTTTCATATGGAAGCTATGTGTCACATGATGCAGTTCCCATTATTAGACATGATTGCATAGATTGTTCCATTACTTCCAGGCAAGCACTTATCTTTGTTCTTGGAGTAAAGCACTATGCTGTACTCTGAATACATCTAAAATTCAGTGACTTTTTAAAGTGGCAGGTTCTATCAGACAACAATACTAAAAGCGAAAGAATTGAAGGTAACAAAAAATGTCTATCCTACAGTCCCCTTAGTATCTTCAATCAAGCAGTCACAGTTTCAGAGACGCTGTTCATCAGTTAGCCCACAAATCATAACAATGTAATATGAAAAGTCCTGACATGGTGGGAGGGCAATAGCATGTCCTCTATGTATGAGCAGTTTAGGTCTCCTCATAAAAGTTCTAACCTGGGTTTGTTTCAGTTATACATTTCGAGTTAAGGACAAAGTGGGCAGCAGATATGTACTCTCTCTGTTGTTCCTCCTCCATCTCCCACCTGAGAAACTTCTCCTAGGCCATCAAAACGCTCTGTGGTAGCAGCAATGCTAACACTGGAGCTCCATCTCCACATGCCCCTTGTAAGGGGAGCATTTGATGGCTGCCAGAGGGATGAGAAAAGAAGGCCTACAAATGCTGTGATTCATAGAAGGGTTTTTATTATTATTTCAGTTTTCACTCCAAGGAGACTACCACACAGTTCATCTTAAAAAAATAGGTGGAGCACTTGTGTGAGGCAGTAGAAATTGAAAATCTATCTGGGGACATCATCTACGAAAAAAGAGTCGACATCTTTAGCTACAGGCAATGGAATGGTAGTTCTGAGAAGGACAGGTGAAGGGCAGGTTGGGGACAGAAAGAAGCAATCCAATTTGGTTGCACCAGCTAGGGTGAAATTTACAACTGTCATCAATCCTCAGGCTTTAAAGCTGATACTGATCACCAGCTGGGTTTAAGAAAAAAAATGTCTCCCTCTGGTACAGTATCCCACAACTGGCTGAGTGTATTTCTTCCTCTGATCATCATGCCTAGGCCACTGTCAGAAGCAGGATATGAAACTGGATGGATCATTGCCTTGTTCCGGTGCATCAATCTCTATGTTCTTAATTTTCTTCACAGTCTGCACAGATTGGGATCACGTTATTTATACCAGCGAAGAATTTTTCACAGCATATTGTAATAGTTCCAGCCATTCTGCTGTTATCTCAGACAGTAACTTAAATGATTCCAACACCTCATCCAGAGCAGTATAGTTCCTTTTTATAGGGTTTTCGTGATTTACTAGTTTTATTCTTGGTTGGGAAAAATGTCAGATGTTCTCGGCTTAATTAGATCCATTTTGAATCAAACAGCAGCTACTGCATATTACCAAAGCAAACATTCAATATAACAATAGCAATAACATGAAGAAACAGCACTAGTGATCTCTAAAGATGTGATTTAGAATTTAGCTTTGGATTTATTTTAAAGGGAAGATGTAAGCATTGCCTTCATAGCTGAAAGATTTATTAGCACTCTGCCTTTCCATTATCCAAGCATCTCACTTGGCCCAAAGCACATCTGTGCCACAAAGACAATGAGAGAGAGTGTGGATTTTCTATATTCATAAATTACAGATGTTGCTCTGAGCAATACATCTATCAAGACAATTCTCAAGAAGGCTGAGGCCTACCTGTAAAGTAGCTGTTCTAAACATGCAACAAAGGATATTGGAAAAAATGTTAGTATGTGAACACAGGCTGCCATCCCAATTTGTTTTATGAGGGATATTTTCATTTCTGACCCAAAGCTCTTTAATAGTATTGAGGGTAGCAAATCAAAGACAAAATAAGACCTTTGAGGAGCAAAGCAAAGCTTTGCTTTAATATCTCCCTTGATGCAAAAGCACTCACTCCAGTAAAAACATATTTCAGTTCATGACAGCAAAGCAAACTCAGTGAATAATAGATGGGTCTGTTTTATGACTAATTTGTATTCGCTTTTTTAACTTGCACATTGAACTGTCCAAGCTAAATCACATGTTCAAACAGTTAACATTATTTATTTCCCACCCCCTGAATTTATAGCAAGTGTGTTGTGTCTTGTCTCAGGGCAGTATCTTTATACTCCTTTTCTGTGAACATAGGCTATTTTTAATACACACTCAGTGTTATGTAGTGTAGTTTCACCCTGGGCCAACAGGGGGATACTGTATATAGTTTTCACTCAGGTCTGTAGATAGTTTTCACTCAGGTCCGCGGCAGTTAGTTTAGGTGGGAACTCTGAGCTGTTGTGGTTACAATGTTGACAGCCGGCTCCCTATAAATACAGGCCGGCTGAGCTGTTCGCAGTTAGTTCTATTCCAGCTTGTCTTAATAAAGAGCTACTTGAAGAAATCGTTGTGCCGGCTGCTATGTCAACCCACTACTTAATACTCAGAGAGACGGATAATTTGCAACAGGATAAACACAAACTATTCTAAAGTGTACAGAATACTATGGCAGAGTTTCCCTCCCAAAAGATTTGCTTATTCCTTTGAATTATTTCGAAAACTTACTTTTTAAATTAGGAGTGAGCGAATGAAATGGACCGGAGTGAGTATGAGGAGGAAGGAAGCGTGAGGAGGAGGAAGCAGCTGTTCTCTGATGGAGCTGGATTTCTCTTCCCCTTCCCCTGTTTTCTCCTCAGACACTCTGGTGGGTGCCTGGTTTACTTTGTCCCCCCCCCTCGCCACCCCCCCCAGGCTACCATTTACTTCGCTGTTCTGGCAGAGTTGCTCACCAGGGAAATAAGAGGAAGACTCATAGGCGCCGACTCCATGGGGCTTGAGGGGGCCCGAGCCCCCTCAAAAATTCGTTTGGGGGGGCTCAGCCCCCCCAATAATCTCGGGCGGCGGTGGGCGCGTCCGCGGCTTTTATAGGGCGCCCGGCGCGCACCAGCTCAATAACGGGCACCGGTGCGGCGGGGGGCGCCGGGCCGGGGGAGGGGGCGGCCGGCCTGTCTCCTTGGCAACCCCATTGAGCAGCGCCGGCTCCCCCGGGAGGGCCATCCCCCCGCGCCGCCGATCGCCAACACCGCCGACGCTGTGGCTGCCCGAGCCCGAGCCCGAGCCAAAGCCAGAGCCCGAGTCAGAGCCAGAGCCAGTCAGTCAGGAAGGAAGGAAGGAGAAATGGGGAGGGAGACGAGGGAGGAAAATTGCGCGCAGGGTGAAGAAAGGAGAAGGGCGAACGAGACGAGCTTCCAACCCAAAAAAGGGCTGGAAGACTGGGAGGATGCAGGATCGGGAAAGAAAGCGACGCCTTCCCCGCCCGCGACGTCGCCCGCTTGTCATTGGCAGCGCAGCGGGCGCCCAGAGGGGCTGGGCACCGGCGCAGGGCCGCTCCGCAGCCGCGGAGGACAGCTGCGCGGCTAGCAAGGTGCGCCGCGTAGAGCGCGGCCCTTGTGTGGCCCGGTGGCCAGGCAAGCTCGGGCGGGGACCCCCATGCGAATCTAAGACGGGAGAAGAGGGCAGAGCAAAGGGGGTCCCTTCCCCAACCTCCGGCTCTGAGACTTCCCTGCGCCCCAGAAAAGCGAAAGGATTTTCTCTTCTTTTTTTTTAATAAATATTTTATTAAGTTTTCAAATACAAAGTTAGAAACATACACTGAAGAAAAAAGTAAAAGAACAAGAAAAAGAAAAAAAGAAAAAGAAGAAAAGAAAACCAACCATTCAACACATTTTTTATATAACTAACTGGACTTCCTCGCATCTCCCTTACCCTGCATTCTTTATAATAAAGATATCAGCAAATTATTACCTTGTTTCGTACCTTATTTTGTACTTTTCAAATACTATACCTCTAAATTTAACATACTTTTCATCAGTTACTTATATCTTAAATTAAACATAGTATTACCTTAGATTTTGACCTTTTCTTACTTAAAATATAATTTCCTGTTTCCCAAATCTAATTGCTGAAGCTATAGTTTCCGAATCGTGTAAATTTTTAACATTCATACAACTTATATTGTTTTTGTAAATAGTCCTTAAATTTTTTCCAGTCTTCCGTTGTTTCTTCTCCCAAATCTCGGATTCTGCCAGTCATTTCAGCCAGTTCCATGTAGTCCATCAATTGCGTCTGCCACTCTTCCAGTGTGGGCAAATCTTGTGTCTTCCAATATTTTGCGATAAGTATTCTTGCTGCTGTAGTTGCATACATAAAGAAAGTTCTATCCTTCTTTAACACTTTCTGGCCAACAATGCCCAAGAGGAAGGCCTCTGGTTTCTTGGGAAAGGTATACTTAAATACCTTTTTTAATTCATTATAGATCATTTCCCAGAAGGCCTTCACTTTTGGACAAGTCCACCAGAGGTGAAAGAATGTCCCTTCAGCCTCCTTACATTTCCAACATTTATTATCAGACAGGTGATATATTTTTGCAAGCTTGACTGGGGTCATGTACCACCTATAAAACATTTTCATAATATTTTCCTTCAAGGCATTACATGCCGTGAATTTCATTCCGGTGGTCCATAACCTTTCCCAGTCCTCAAACATGATGTTATACCCAATATCCTGAGCCCATTTTATCATGGCTGATTTGACTGTCTCATCCTGAGTGATTTTCTCTTCAACCTGCCCTCCATCCTCTTGCAGAAAACTCTTTGCCTGCCCTGCCCGTATCTCGTTTTTGCTTTTTAATTCCACACACGCACCCTTCGGACTTCGTGGCAATCGGGCGCACGGGTGCGTTTCCTAAGAGAGTGAGGACCCCCGCCTCCTCCCCACCTGCTCCCTCGCCAGCCAGCCAGCCGCGCGCCCTAGCCGGAGAGCCCCGGCCGTCCCTGTCGCGCAATCGGCTGGATCTCCCTTCAGCAGGCCGTGCTCACAACTCGGCCCAGGGACCCCCAGCAGCGGATCTCCGGCTCAGCTGAAGAATCCGGCAACAAGCCCCCTCCTCCCCAATCGCTCCGCCGAAATACGCTCCAAAACCCCCCAGATAGGCCGCCGGCCGCCAAGTCTAGTGGCGCCCTGAACGAGGGTCTCTCCCCAACACCGCCACCTCGAACTGCGTTCTCCCGGCTACCCGAGCGAACCAGCGGCAGGACCCCGGTATGGGCCCCCCCAATATTTTTTATAAGTCGGCGCCCCTGGGAAGACTACAGCATGAATCCTCCTCTTCCTGCTTGGTCATCTTCTCTCGTCCCCTTGTGATATGGTTCGAGCTGCAGTTGCCTTTGTCTCTCAATTTTAGTGGGTGGAATCAGAATCGGGGGTCTCAAGCTGCTGTCCACAGCCCTGGTAGGGAGGAGAGGTGACAGTTGCAGGCCTGAGGGAGCAGCTCTGAGGTGAAGATGCATGTTCGCTGGGGCTTCTGCTGCCTTCATCCTCAGGAAATTGGCTGCCCTCCCTCAGCATGAGGGGAATGGACTGTGTCACTGGGGAGGGAGGGGGTGAGCAAAGGAGGGAGACAGTGGTGCACCTTGTGTCCTGCCCCTCTCAATTTTTTTTCTTTTTTGGGTGGGGGGGAAGGTGCCGGTACTGTGTACCATTTAGTACCACCAGAAAAAGCACTGCTCCCAAGACAGATGGATGCCCACAACAAGAAGTTACATATGGAATTTTGAGAAACTGCAGTGGGCACCAGTCACAAAATGGCTGCTGTGGGCGTGTGGCATAATACAAAATGGCTGCCAAATATAAAATGGCAGAAAAAGAGACAAAATGGTCCAGGTGTGCCCTACCTCAGAGCTTTCCAAACTTTGTGTTGCGACACATTAGTGTATCTTGTCAGCTGCCTGGGGTATAAAAGGTTAGTTTAACCTTCAGTCTGCTAGTAAAACTGAATTACTGTGTCACAAAATGATGCATGCCCCCCAAATGTGCCACCAACTTGAAAAGTTTGGAATGCTCTGACCTACCTCCTCAATGGGGAAAAGGCACCTCTTTTGGTTCCTGTTGCGCTCTCTCATAGAGAGAAGTTATTTGCCCCTCTTGTTTGTTTAGAATGGAAGAGTGAGTGTCCGATCCTGGCATCCAAAAGGTAGACATCACAGTCAGGCAGGTTGATATGGAGAATGGGTGGTCCTTCAGGTACCCTGCTCCTAAACAACTTCAGATTTAGGAGTCAAAACCACCACCAAAATGGTTGCAACACATTTGATATCTCTGGTCTTGAAACAGACACATGACACAGCAATTATCTTTTTTAAAACATAGAATTCTGTTATCCTTAATAGCCTCCCCCATTCATCAATGAAACAAATTAATGCACTGGAATTTCACATAAGCTGTGTGCAAGAGATGGTGGTCCTTTAGAACAGGATAAGTGCTGTTACCTATTAACCAGAAGCAAACACTTATAATAAAAAAGTCTAATTCCATTTCTGGATGCACAAATCCACAAGTGGCTTTATCTTTCCTAGTGGCCTACAGCTTCAACTTAACCAAGCTGATGGAAGCGGGACTCAAAAAGCAATGAGAAAAATTATTTTAAGAAAGAAACCGACACACTAGGCTAAGAAAGAAGTGGCATATCCTTCAGGACAGTGATTGCAGCCAGTACTCAGAACACAGGGGTAGCATCACAACAGAGTCATGCAAAAAGTCTTCCCCCAGTTTGTATCCCTGAGCCAAGCAAATTGTGGTTAAGTTTTTGTAAGTGGATTTTCTTCTTTTTCCTCTTTAATCTCTTTTTTTGCTGAACTCAGCCACTGAAACTGGAACTCTCTTGTCAGAATTAATTCTGAACATCTCAGTGTGTGTCAATGGAAGAGTCTTTCCTGGGAGACATCTCAATCCCTCTCTGTACAAGAAAGAGCACAACAATCCTATTATGGCTGATCCTAACAGAACAGCAAATGGAATGAGCCAACACTCTATCCTGTGGGGACTTCAGTACCTTATTTTCTTTGGATGAAAGAAAAGAAGAACCAAATACGCCAGACTTGTGGGGAGGGGAATACTGTGGACAATAAAAGAGGTTACACCATTGGTAATTGTAATATCAGCTTTCTGTCCCTAATTTATTTCATGACATGCATGGCCTTAACATCTTTGATGGAAATAGATTGACCATTTCTGGCTCATTTATGAATAAGTTAAAGAACACTGATCCTTGTGAAGATGTTATTGTTTATCTCAGCCTATTAGGAAATACATACTTTTATTCTATAGCAGCCATGGCTGATGTTTCATCAGGAATTTTCGGAGTTGGTTGAATCCAGGTACATAAATGCAATGTTTTGTCCCATTATGCACACTTCCCCATGAAATATGCTAGATCCTCCTCACCATGGTATATTTAATATCATTACCCTTAATCAGTGCTTTCCCCACTAGAAAAATAGGTGCCAGTACTCACCATGAAGTTGTAACAGTAAGTGCCATACTTTTTGACAACAGAAAAAAGAGGTGCCGGTACTGCGTACCCTTGAGTACCCCTTGAAAAAATAGCACTGCCCTTTATAATATGTTCTGTGATTGTACATGAGGTAAATGTTGGGTTGATAATTATGCAAATTGCATCATTATACCGTTTAGTCACTGAGTGGTATTGGACTCAATTGTATCTGGGTGAAGTCAAGCATTTCCGTCTTGCTTCTTGTCAAGCTTTGTGACTGGTATGCCTTCAAAGGCTTCCATTACAATCATTGTAGATACCAGATCTCTCTGTCTGCCCCTTAGGACTTTGCTCAGGCTGCTCTCCCTCCCCAGGCACACCACCTTCCCAAACACACACCAGGCCAGCCCTTATTTGCATGCTCCTTAAGTGTTCTTGCCTGGCTAGAAAGTGTCTTCAACTCTTGTAATGCTTCTTGCATGCCTGATGGAGGACAGAGAGGGGTTCATAGTGTGCATGTATGCAGAAACTAGCCTGTTGTCCCCAGAAGGGAATGTGGATGTAGCCCTCAGCCTGGAAATGCCTCCCCATACCTGATATATACTGATAGAGAACTCCATTCTCCAAGTCCTGGTCTGTATGCTCTATACACACGGAAAGCATCAGTGGGGTTGGGGAAACCAACAGTTATGCAGAAGGACAAAAAAGAAGAAGCATTAATCAAAAAGCCTGCCCTCCAGCCTAAAGGCCAATGAATTCTGAGCATTCTCATTGGGAAGGAATACTAACTGACTGTTGGATGAATAATGGAATAGTATATCCTTGAAGAGGACACAACTGGTTGGCTGAAACTGAACTGGAGAACCTTATACTGTGTCATTTTGTTGTAAGCCCCTCTTGTAGATCTAAGGTTTTCAGAATCTTCCCTACCCTACAGTTTACCTATGACCTAATAATGCTCTTAATGGAGGATTTATTTATTTATTTATTTTGCTAATTATTCTGCCATTTTCACATTTCATTTTTTTAGGAATCTGTATTGACTGGCGCAATCCTTCGTGCACACACGATGGCCCTTTCATTGCTTATGATGATGCTTGCTCATAGATGTGTTTGAAGATACATGATGCAATAGTCCTGGTGAGGATGAGCAGGCTGCTCACTGCCTGGATGGGTAACCACCTGAGAAAGCCAGGTACGCTGCCTTGAATACCTTAATGGAAGAAAGGTGGGGTATATTATATGTTATATATAGAAGCTCTATGTTCACAGTTGTTCACTGGGAAATCTGGGATTTGGGTGCAGTGCTAAAATGGAGCATGCAAAGGCAGTAAATCTGTTACTCTACATGCAAGGAAACAGTCAGCAACCACTTTGATCTCATCATCAGTGGAATCTGATAATTTATTTTACATAACCCCGGGAAACTGAAATACAATTAAGAGCTGGTTTTTGGCTTTTGATCCTCCTAATAATTTTCCCTCTTTCACAGAGGCATGCACACATAGTAATAAAAGAGTCAAGATTTCAGGTCTCGGTTGCCAACGGCACTATTTTCTGTAACTGTTCCCTCCTACCGTGCTAGGAAGAGCCTACAGCTTGTGTCTATCATCACTGCATATTATTCCCTAACGCAATCACTGACACCCACCAATCAAAAATGTGGTTGACCTGGCAACAGGATGCGCATTTCCTAATTTAACTGCCCTCTCTTCAGGCAATATTTGTTTGCTAAGTGGAAAACAGAGCTTAGAGGAGAAACTTCACATTAACCCATTTGTGCTAAATGTGAGGAAAACATTGCAGCCAACCCACACCCAAACGCCTACATGCTAGTCTAGTACCTGTAACAAGAGAGAGACAGCTACACATCTTAGATGTTTTCCACTGAGATTAACAGCTTGATCATCCCCCCCGCCCACTTTCAGTGTCTTACTAGTTAAGTGTTTCATGGTAGCTGATGACGTTTAGATTTGGCAGGACTGCAATTTTTCATCTTACTGTTTTTCTCACAATAGGACTTAAAGGTAAAGGTAAAGATACCCCTGACTGTTAGGTCCAGTTGCGGATGACTCTGGGGTTGTGCGCTCATCTCGCTCTATAGGCCGAGGGAGCCAGCGTCCAGTGAAAAGTGTGAGCCTTTTTTTTGGTTGAGTTTTAGGTTTCGAAAGGTTCTCGCCCTCGCAGATAATACTGTTTTTAGCCACACAAAACTATTTTGTCATCCTTCCTTTTTCCTTCACACAGGCTATTTAGAAAGGAATAGCAGCAGCTTTGTCCTCCTTCCAGCATTCAAGATGTTCTGAACTTAAGGTGGGAAGGGAAGGAGCTTGTTGGAAGTCAATCTCTATATCTACAACCACATACATACAGAAACACCTTTTCTGCACATAAATGCAAATACCCTGAAAAATACAATGTGGTAGGCACTCAGACCTAGTGACTCAGGATGCCATTGTGGGGCATTTGCCAGGCCCTGGCGGGGAGGGCCTTCAGAAAGGCCCATTGCAGATTACCCCACCCTTCATTCATTGCCCCAAGACACCAATCTTTCTGCTATGATTGCACATGCACTTGTGTTGGACACACCCTTGCAGCAGATCTTTGAAGGTTTCTGGAGGAATGTGAAGCAGCTGCAGTGTACATGTGAAGAAATTCAGATGCCTGCACCCACACACACAGCCACCAGTAACAGTGAGTGTGTGTGCCTGCCTGTGTCATCAGAAGCTGCATCTTATCTATGGTGGTAACTGAACTCCTCTAGAACAGGATGTCCCTGTTGTGTTTGTTAAAAGCCAGAAGCTACCCTATTCCCTTCCTCCTTCTAGCAAGTTGTGACCGAATTCCTCCCAGAGGCAAATTTAGGGCAGCAGCACCAGTTCCACCACAATGGGGGTGCCAATTTTCAGGCTTGCACAGGGCACTGTTGAAATATGAAAGACCAAAGTCCAGTACTGCTTGTTTACTGGAGAAGAGGTCAGAGGATAGGCATGCCACATTATATTCGTGACAAGCTAGCTAGGCAACAGCTAGCCATGGTTTACATTTTTGGCTCTCCCACAGCTCTCTAGATCTCTTGCTGCTTTGAGCTGGGTACAAAGACTTCATCAAACAGGAAATCAACCAAATAGTTGCTGCACATTTACAGTACAGTGAACAGCCTTGCAGTGCTAATAGGATTTCAGAAGTAGGTCCCATTGCATTTAGTCCCATTGTGTTCGCTTCCAGGAAAGTGTGCATAAGATTGAGATCTTAATAGTGTACAAATAACGAAAAGCAAATAATTCAATTGTGAAGGTGGAATCCCTGCTAGGTATCAGTGGTTAAGAAGACTGATGGAAGGCAATGAGGGATGGAGGGACATTTTCTTTGACAATGGGGGACGGGAAATAGTGTTTGCTTTTAAATTTTTGCTCCAAGGTTTGTGTTGGAGACATCCTTGTGCTAGTAGTAACAAAATTCCCCGGGGGGTGGGTTGGGGGGCAAAATGGAGTATCCATTGCACCTCCCAAAATCTCCGTACAAACAAAAAGGAACAACTTCCCTGTAGCTGGAGGAAGCCTGATTCACTAATCAACAGGCTGGCCATACTGCCTGCCTGACAGGGAATTGACACTTCTCAGGAGTATCATTTCCTGTGAAGATCAAGAGAATTGTAATTGCAGAAAACTTCTGAAGTACAGTGGTACCTCAGGTTACATACGCTTCAGGTTACATACGCTTCAGGTTACAGACTCTGCTAACCCAGAAATAGTGCTTCAGATTAAGAACTTTGCTTCAGGATGAGAACAGAAATCGTGCTCCAGCGGCGCGGCGGCAGCAAGAGGCCCCATTAGCTAAAGTGGTGCTTCAGGTTAAGAACAGTTTCAGGTTAAGTACAGACCTCCGGAACAAATTAAGTACTTAACCTGAGGTACCACTGTAATTCTTTATCTAACCCAATTATAGACCACCCCTCAACCCAAAGGTTCCCAGGGAACAACAATTCATAAAATACAGTCAATACCATGATCATAAAACCAACAGCATAAATGGAATGAAAGCTAAAATACAAAGTAGTAAAGAATCCAGTAACAATGTAGGTTTTATGTCAGCAATTTCCATAAAACTGAAGAAAAAAATGTGTCTTGATCTGATACCTAAAAACAGCTAATGAAGGGGATAGCTGTAGCTTCATGAAGAGGCAATTTCACATCCAGGATGTCACCACTGAAGAGGCCCTGGTACAACCTGGCAGCTGTGTTCTGGATAAGCTACAGTTTCTGGACCATGCTCAAGGGCAATCCAATGCTGGACAGCAGGCCAGCCTATTAGCTAGGGAGCTGAGCTTTCTCATGCTGCTGGTTCCCCCACTCACCAGTAAGGGTTCTTCTGCCACCCCCTTGCTTGTTGTGAAGGGGGTTCCTGGCAGGGATCAGACATGCAATTTATTTATTTTATTGAGGGAAATAATATTTTGAGGCCTTCCACTCCCAGTCCAACCATTAGATCCACCCCTAATAATTAAATAAGCTTAGTTTCTATTTCATAGCATTCTAGTGCAATGTGTGAAACACCATTTCCATATTTCCAAATAAATGCACCTTCTGTGAAGAGAAGGGCATCTTTGGATCCCCATTCCTGTGAATCTGCATAAGGCAAAGGGCCATAGCTCAGTGAGCTTTGCACACCCAAACTCCCAAGTCAAATCCACAGCATCTCTGGATGAGGCTAGAACAGGGGTCTGCAACCTTTAAGACAAAAAGAGCCACTTGGACCCGTTTCCGAAGGAAAAAAACCTGGGAGCCGCAAAACCATTGCGACATTTAAAACAAATATATCTCCGGAGCCGCGATCTGACAGCGGGCGGGAAGGTGACGTCAGGACGGTGCGTGACTAACGCACGCACCACCCCATGCGACGTCACAGCCAGTACAGCGCCCGCCACAGTGGGGAGTCTTGGGGCGCACAATGCGCCTCCTCCCCTCACTAGTATCCGCCCCGGAGCCGCGGCAAAGGTGTTAAAGAGCCACATGCGGCTCCGGAGCCGCGGGTTGCAGACCCCTGGGCTAGAAAAAACTGCTGTGCAAAACTCTGGAGAATCACTACCAGTCAGTGTTGACAATACAGAGCTAGATGAAGCAGTGATCTGACACTATCTATATCCTAGGTCTGCAAACATGATATGAAGGCTGGCAACATCAACCCCACCATGTGGGAATACCTTCCAGACGACTGCAGTGCTTGGAGACAGACAGTCAAGTTGTGTATCCGTAGCAGTGACCAGAGGAGGAATGACTGCTGGAAGAAGCACAGAGAGAAGAAATGCCATGGTGCATCTGCAGAAGCACAACTGGACACCTTCATCTGCCCCAGCTGCAACAAAACACGTTCCTCCCGTATTGGTCTCTACAGCCACAGCAGGCACTGTAATTGTCCAACAGCTTGACCTCACTCCCAAAGGCGCACTCCTCCACTGTCTCCCGAGACAGACAGTTGTCAACAAAAGTATATCCTGTGTAACTATGGACAAATTTCCACCCTCTTGAATATCCAGAATGAAATCATATAGAAGATGGTGATTCCAAATTATTTTTCTATTAGCTGATGCAAATATCTTATACACACATGCACTGTGATCCAAAGACTCTCAATATTCCTCTTGGAAGCAGCAACCTAGAGTCAAACTATGCAGTGGGAGCCAATCTGCCTACACATAGAATGGCTCACAGCATTCAACCGTGGCAGCTGCTAGTTTTTTATGCGAGAGATCTGTCAGTCCAAGAACGGTTGTATCTTGACTTTTGAATGTATTACTAACCAGGCTGAGGGACTCATCTTTGAAATCTCTGTCCTTTATTCACTGCTTCCTTCTAAAGACATTATCTCCTATATGATTTGCGAAGGAGGAAGTGAGTCACGTCGTGCTCCTGTGGGGAAAAGATCTAGGTTTCCAACGGTTACTGTGTTACGACCGAATGTAATTTTGAAATTCTATCTGAATCAGTACATTTATATCCTACGCTAATAGACTTTGCCAAGAACTTCTCTCATTATATAGGGAAGCTGCATTACACAAATTTGATTTAAGGATGAGAAAGTCTTCTGGAAGGATGCTTTTTAGGAAGCGTCTAAAATCATTTGTAGTTCTGAAGCCAGGGGATGCATTTATGAAAGTCCGTATATAATTAAAGATCTTTCAGATGAATGGATCTTTGCATACCTTTCAGAGCACAATGGCTCATTGCAATAGATCTCAGGAAATTAATAGGTAATATGAATTTTGCCTCTTTGCCCATGAGTTGGTGCAGTGCTTACAGAAACACCCTGTCTAAAAGGACATTCTTGCACTCATCCTGTGATTAGTGCTCTTTCCATTGGTGTCTTGTGGTCTGAGCAGCCACGACCTACATACACACTACCCAAGCTTGTGCCCAGAGGAAGTCACTTCATTGCTGCTCACACAGCAGTTTGACTTCACCCCTAGAGACGTACTCCATTGTTGTTTGGTGTCTAGAGCAGTGTTTCCCAAACTTGAGTCTCCAGCTATTTTCGGACTACAATTCCCATCATCCCTGACCACTACTCATGCTAGCTAGGGATGATGGGACTTGTAGTCCAAAAAGAGCTGGCGATCCAAGTTTGGGAAACACTGGGCTAGAGCATTCAAATCAACTTCAAATCAACCTTCTGTGCAAGAGCAAAAGGAAAAATTACACACACTTTCCTGTTGCTCTTTAAAAGGATTACCATTGCATACTCAGATACGCCACTACAACATCTTACCTAAAATGAGGTGCACCTGCAGACTCACTTTAAGGAATTTTTTTGCTTTATTTTCACCTAGGCCCGTGCAGTAGGCAATCCACAAGTATTCAGAGGCATACATGGGTCCCTTGTGCCCTTGGTAAGGAGCTGTATTGGAGCCCTTGGCAGGGAACTGCATTGGCATCCCCCCACAAAAGAATCTGAGAAGCAGGCAGATGGCCTGGACAGGAGGACTGCTCCTCCTGCTGAGGTTGCTCTCTTCCTGGAAGGCACTTTGGGGGACACCTTTCTGCCCCTCCTGCAATTTTTTGCAGGTGGAAATCACTGTGGATTCCTTCTTTGGGCAAAGCAGGTGCTGGAATCCTGAGCTGGGGGGGCACTCCAGGTGTCGTGGGAGCACTCCAACGCCTAATAGGTTTGGTTTTGAGAACATGGATCACTGCTATAGAGCATACTGACTTTCCTAGAATCATAGAATTGTAGGGTTGGAATGGACCCCTGCAATGCAGGAATCCCAGCTACATAATCCCTGAGTGCTGGCCACCTAACCTCTGTTTAAAAACCTCCAATGAAGGTCCACTGCCTTCTGTAGTAGTCTGCTCCACTGTCAAATAGCTCTTACCATAGAAAAGCTGTAGAAAAGCAGCAAGGGGGAAGAGGTTCCAGATTCTTCCCCTGTCCACTGTTTTCTTTTAGTCCTTTCTTCTTCCTAGTAGTTCCCCCTGTCCCCCAGTTTCCAAAGTGTTTCCCCTTATCACAGGAGGTTGCTAGGAGGAAATGGCAGATGGGGAAGGATTGAGCATTCCTCTCACCTACCATTTCCCCACGGCAAACCTCCCCCACGTTTGTAGTGATCGGGGATCTCGTACCCAGCAGGGCAGATGGGCCAATGGTTATGACCCAGGATAAGGCAAGTTCCTATGTTCCTTTAAAAAAAAGTGAATGAGAACAAGGGACACAGTTAAAGAAATAGGCAAAACAGACTAGATGGCAATTAACTTTAAATGCTAGAGTGTATGCTCTAAAATTCTATGATTCTATACAGATTTTTAGACTGGTGTCAGTCATACCCCTATTGGGGAGGGGAGCAGCCTTTCACATTATCTCCTAAGGGAACAATGATCATACCGTTGAGGAAACTGTTTCTAAATAATTCAGATAAACAAGGCCACCCCCACCCCCAACATGGTTTTCTGCAAGGGAAATCATCCATCCATCTGCTTTCTTAGAAAATGACTCTGCATCCGCTGTAAGCAATTTCATTTTGGGGGTAGAATAACTCCATTTATTTCCCGCCACCCTAAAGTAAAGATAAGAAAGGGAGTTAGAGCCAGACCGCGACAGTCTCCACCAGGTGGTGCCACATGCTGGCAGCGTTTGTCTGCTACCATTTTGATGCCCTCCCAAGCCTAGGTGCAGCTTGTTCCCCACTGGGTGGTTGAAAAAAAATTATTCATTCAACGATCGGCTTTTTTTTTTCCTCCTCCCAAAGAACAAAACAAAAGCAGGTGGAGGAAAATGCGAGTGAATGTCTAGTTGCGCTGTTTTTATCGCAATCCCTGCCTGATCGTTCTCAGGGCAGCGAAGCATGTGGCGAAAGCTGTCCCATTTGTATGTCTTTGCTGGAGGTAAGATGCCTTTGCTGGGGAAGCATTGAGGAAGAGGAAAATAATAAGAGGGGAGATGAATAACAAAAAATAATGGAGCAGTTGCTGCCAGGGGGGGAACTCTGCCTATTCTGGGTATTCAGCTAACAGCAAGAGAGCAGCTCTCTCTTTCCTCCCAAACAATCCTCTTAGAGAGCTGTCTAATTACAGATTCTGGCCTTGGCCTTGGGAGGTTGGGCCTGACACTCTCAGTGCAAAGTTTCAGTTAGCTACCAGGATGGGGCTAAGCAAAACTGAATAGAAGCAAACTCTAACTGGGATGCAAATATTTGTATACATTACATTAAGCTCAATTTGCCTGTCTTCAACACTTTCACCAGCACCTTCCCCTTTGAAATGAGCCAAACAAAACATAAGAGGGAATAAAAATGTTATATAATGATAGGGTTGAGAAACTCTTCCCTT